>NC_081557.1:28185801-28220647 GCF_022355385.1 Mustela nigripes | reverse complement strand
AAAAAAAAAAAAAAAAAAAAAAAACAATAAGGGGAAAATATAGGAAGTAACAAATTGTAGCACACGGCTTTAATAATTAATCCATGATTTAGTGTTGCAACCAATTCATCAATACATCCTAATAGAAGTTCCAAAACATACAGTAAAAAGGAATTTGGTACATCAGAAAACCTCATTTCAAAATCAGTGGAGAAAGGATTGTCACAACTGTGCTAATACAATTGGTTATGCTTATCTAAATTATATTGTCATCTTTTCATATATACATACATGAAAAATACATAAATACAATATATTCCAAAATAAATTTTGTAGTTTAGCAACAATTACCCAATATATCTTCACAACCACTTTTAAAGAACAGTATTGGCATGTAGAAGATCTATTGGTGTAAGAGCAGTACAGACACCATAAAGGAAAAGACTTATCCCCATGTATATTTAAAAAGAAATTGGGGAGTTAGTAAATGTAATAATCTATAACAGATATGGAAAATATCTTCGCTATAATGACAGTTAAAAACCTTACTGGACAGGAGCTTCTTTAAATCAATAGATGAAATAACTGTTTTGGGTTGAGTTGTATCCCCCAAAATTCATATGTTGAAGTTCTCCCCACCCCTCAGTACCTTAGATATAACCTCATCTGGGGATGGGTGTCGATAGAAGCTACCATGTTTAAATAGGTCACCAGAATGGGCTCTAAACTAATATGAGTGGAGTCCTTATAAAAAGGGAAGATTAGTCACAGAGTCACACACAGAAGACCATGTAAAGACATGTAGGGGAAAGATATGATCTGCAAGCTAAACGAGCAAGACCTGGGCCAGAATTTTCCCTCACAGGCCTCATAAGGAAACAACTCTACCAACAGTTTGATTTTGAATTTCTAGCCTCTAGAATTGTGAGACAAAAAAATTTCTGTTGTTTGAGCCACCCATTCTGTACTACTTTGTGACAGCAGCCCCAGCAAGCTGTTACAAAAACTAACCCAAAATATGAATGGGTAGAAGGCATAGTCAGATGATCCCTAAGGAAAGAAATGCAAGTAAAACGATCATTTTCCTTGTCTACATTTTCCCTATACACACACACACTTGTCATAACATACATAAATATACACAAACACACACTATTTGCCCATCTATTCCTTGAATAGGATCTTAGAGCAGTAACTTGATCCTTCTGAGCTCAATTATTTTATGTTTACAAAATGAGAATTATAGTACTGGTCTTACAAAGACCATAGGAGAAAGGTAAGAAAAAAATATGTACAGATGATATGGAGTTAAATGTCTTTCCTTCCTGAAACTCGTTAACAATCTGTTCAAATTTTACTCTAATTACTGTATTTATTTACTGATTTCATAGATACTTTGTTTTTTCCCCATTACCTCTTTAATAGCAATAAAGATTCTTAGACATGTTTGGGAAGGGCTGTCTTTTCTCTGGGCTTCCTCCCTACCTACAGAGATGAAGCAAGACCCCCACGTTCTGCCCTGACTCTACCCACAAGTATGTCTCCCCACAGTCAGAACCTGTCTAAATATTTGAAATACATTGGTTCAGGTCATATCTCATGTTGTAAGATGTCAAAGACCTTAGGAAGAAGTGCGGTGATGTCATGGAAAATAACTGTTTCCGAGAGGTACCTAATGAACCATCTTCAAGCTGTCAAAGACAGTATTGTTCAGGATGTTCTCTGTGGTTTAGAGAACCCTTAATGCAAAATAAAACCTTTGTTGTAAGACTGTTTTGTTTTCAATTTTTTTCCTTTTAGGTGGAAGAGGGAAAACAAAACATCCTAGTAATTAAGGTTCCAATGATCTAGATTTTGTTTGAAATGCAAGCACCTGTGATAGAGTTTAAAGAGGCTGAAGACCAGTGAAACTTTTTGGGGGGGCTCTCATGCGATTTTTTTCTGTGTTAGACAGGACTATGAAGAGCTAGAAAAGCAGCTGAAGGAAGTCTTTAAGGAGCGAACCAACATCCTCCATCAGCTGACAAAGACATCAAGAGAACTTGATGGAATTAAAGTCAACCTTCAGGTGAGATGAAAACTAATTTTCCGGGCAGCAAAGGCTGAGAAGTCACGTGGTTTGTCTCGGTGAATTAGCATTAAAGACTCCTGCATTTTTTAACCAGTTTTGAATATGTTTTGGGGTTTGACCAAGGGAGTTATTTATTATCATACGGGCTTTGAAAAGAAATGTCATTTGAAATGCAGTTTGGGAATCTGTGGTTTGCAAATTCAGAAAGGAGAAAATTATGTGCTTGGCAAGGCCATCAGTCTCTCATAGCTTCTAAGATCAATTTGACCCCTATGTTGAAAATAGGAATGATCTCTAGAAGAGAACTTTTAATTCCACAAAGGATAATTCTCAAGAATCTTTAATAATCCTCATTGCTAAATTGGGAAAATGTCTTAGAAAGTCAAGAGTCGTCTATGAAAATGTATTAATACTCCATGAAATCTCAACCAAAAACTAGGTCTATGTCTGATAAGATGATTTTTTCTGAAATATCTGATATTTTGATATTTGAGCGAACAGTGAATTTTTTGAGGACATAATTTTAATTTTCATAATGTATCTATCTGTAAGGTACTATTGATGTGATTTTTTTTTCTTATTATACATGAGGGATTATGCTTAGATAAGATATTTTTGAATGTCACAAAAGAAACCAGTTTAAATACAGAAAATCTGGCTTCAGGGCTTATGTATTAGTTACTGCACAAAACCATGTTTCTGAACCATGTGGAGTCAGTGCTGTCCTTAGCTTTCTTTTCCTTGAAGGTGATGATAATGATGATGATGGTGTCCATAGCCATAAAAGCTTATTGAACATGGTCAAGGCCTTGTGTTAGGTATTCTTTGTACAATCTTGATTTTTTACATAAAGACTGCTCTGGTTACTAGTAGTTTCATCCTGTAGGTAAGAAAACAAGACCTAAAGAAAGGTTAAGCAGCTCTAGGGGACACAGAGAAAATTAGGTGACAGCACAGGTATAGGAGCCCAGTGCCCAAGCTCCTGTTTTAGAAGTTATGTTGCAACTTGAGGACATAAAAATAAGAGAAGAAAAGCCACCCATATTCCATTAGAGTACAGAGACAGGCAGCAGGGTAAGGACAGTGCTGCGATGTAAGAATATATAGAACATTAGGGAAGCCCTGACTTGGATGAAAAGGGAACTAAGTGAAATTTCTGTAGGAAGCTGATACCAGAGTTGCACTTTATCATTATGTAGAAATTCACCAATTATATGAGGCTGCAAAAAATGTTCAGTACACCTGCACCTTCTCAGACTCAGGAAATACCTGGCACTTTGAAACTCTATCATGCATATGGTGAGATGCCTGTGCGTGACCAGGACACAGTGTCTCACTGGTAGCCTAAGTTAAGACACCCAATCACATTTTGAAAAATTGCTTGATAAGAATGTATAATTTCATAGAGTCATGTTTCTTAAAAGGGTAACAATTGTACCACTGAATGTACTTGCAATTTTTAAAATGCCTTTCTTTCTTTTTTCCATTTCCTGTCAGCCAGTGTACAAGGTATTTTTCATTTTCTATCTTATTAAATCCTCTTAGCAACCTCTTTACAAAATTTTACTCATAAAATGAGGAAACAAGTCTCAAATAGGCCAAGGAAATGCCTGGTCATATATCTGATAAATACTGATTCTAGATTTTAAACTCACAGTGAATACTACAGAGCCCATTCTACACCTTTCCTCTAGTGGGGCTTCATGAAGATAGGAGCTTTGAAAGTCTTATAGTCTTTTCTCTGTAACCATAGCCCCAGGATGGATGGTAATGGATGGTAATGCAGGTCAACCAATAAGTATTATGTTGATCAGTTAGTAGGTGTCTCAACCTTTAACATCTTCATAGGAACTAAGAATATTTTCCAAGTATAATCCACTTCCCTTGGCATTTCTGGGTAAATGATAATTAAGAACATGCTGGCTCTCCTACTGAGATATATCTTGCTGACTCCTGTCTGCACCTGCACTTTCCATTTCTGCATCTCATGTTCTTTTTCATTTGTTTGTTCTTTGGTTTTAAATTTCTTGAAGACAGTCATATGCTTGATCATAGTTTCCTTCAGAATGCCCAGAATATAACAGATGGTCAATAAATGAATAAGCATGTTTTAATGTATTTTTCATCAACTGTTTTTCCACATCTGTTTTGTCCTTTGAGCTTTCCAGTAACTGTCTAAAGTAGACACTTCAAAACTCTCATCCCTGATCTTCACCTAATGAAGTCAAAGAGCAGATTCCTTGACCTGCTCTAGGCTATAGATGTGGGGCTTGATCTCAGGACCCCAGGATCATGATCTGAGCCGAAGGCAGGTGCTTAACTGACTGAGCCACCCAGGTGCCCAGAAAGAATTTTTTCTCATGTGATTTAGCCCATCACATCCCAATAAGAATGCTGATTCCACTGTATGAAAGTTACCTGATTTTAGCATTAGCTGATAAAATTTGTGAAGGCAGACACTGTGCCTCTGCACAGGACTTTGCATAATTCATGATAGGTATTTGTTAAATAGATATTAAGTAAACAAAGTATTTGCCATTCCTAAGATTGTCAATTTTCTGCCTGCCACAGCTGCTTTTCCTGCAAACAATATCACTCCTCCTTAGTTTCAACGTCTAATATCAAGAAAGATAGGTTACCCTGTTAAATAGTTTATTGAGTACAAATAAGAAAGTTCTTAGGGAAGACTTAATGGGAGGGATTCTGTAATGAGAAGAGCTCAGTGTGCTTTTCTACTTGAAGTCATGGTCTGTGGATGTTGAATTTGCCAGAGTAAATAAACACTAATGACTGAGATGATACTTTATTTTTCCCCCTTTATACGCCCTATCTTGTCAGAGCAGTTACAATTTTACATAACCCTAGTTTTTCTGTGTATTCTAAATAGACAAGACCAAACAGGTACATGCTTTTGGGCTTCTTTGATCGTGAATTATGTCATCACTTAGCAGATTCAGAAAGGTCTTTTATGTCCATGTGAATTTGTAGAAACGATGCCAGAGCTGGCTTGACATGCTTGCAGAGAACACAGTGAAACTTCAAGTTGAAGAGCAGAAGATGTGTTTTATACTCACTTGTAAAGAGACCTAGGTATTGGAGAACGTTTTCCCCTCCACCGAACCTCTAAGGGCTGAGGCTCAGTTTATTCCCTTTCACCACTGGGTAGCACCTGTGCTTGGCGTCATAAATTCCTCTGGGCACCCTTAGAGCCCTGACGATCACCGTGCCTCATTTGCACCTTCTTGTCTCAGGATGGAAGAGCAGTCACACCTGTGCCATAGAGACAAAGGTAAAGTGAGCCCCAATTTATCACTTGAATAAGATTTTCTTTTCCCACTTTTCTTATCAGTCTTTGAAAAATGATGAGAGATCTTCCAAAACTGATGTTGAGAAGCTTCTGGAAATAGGTCAGAGACAAAGGTAAGACTGTGATTTCCTTTCATTTTCTCAGTTTTTTTTTTTTTTTTCCCCCAGAGTGTCAAACTCCACTCAGAAATTTCACAAAAATTGAGTCATTCAAAATGCATTAATTCACTTCTCTTCTTACTGACTCTTGAAGGGCTCAGAATCTTATTGAAATGCAGGTTTGTATACAGTAAATCTATGGTGGGGCTGGAAATTGTGCATTTCTAGCAAGTTTGCTAGTGATCATAACGCTATGTTGCTTGTCTGCAGATCACAGAATGTTTACATGTCTGTAGAATTTTCCCCTTTATCCGAGTAAGATAGACCCTAGCAAGTCTGTCGGTCAACAGACAGATGAAATAACACTGATTTCAGTGGGCCCTGTGTAATAGTATCAAAACTTGATCATGGTGGTAATGGTGGGGGTGGTGAAGAATGGGGTAATCTTATTAACAATACAAGTAGAATTAATATAATCTTATTAGTGTTGGATTGTGTTTTTTTAAAGAAAGTATATTGTGAGATAGATTTCTATGCAGTATGAAAAGCTATATGATTGAAATTGCCTCTCAAAGGAAAAAGATACTTTAAGTAGAAACAAGCTACTATTTGTTACACATTTAGAGGCTCTGCCAGATGCTTTATATATATTTTCCCATTTCACCCTCACTGTTGTCTTATAAACAGTTATGATTATAACTGTTTAATAGATAGGAAACGGTTGCTCAAAGGGCCTAAATGAGTTGAAGAGAGTTGTGTTAGGTGGAATTTACTCAACTGGTCTCACCCAGTAGACACACCTTTTCATGTTAGTTATCTGATCACAAAGCAGCCTAGATAATCTTCATAGCAGAAGATCAATTTCAGGGTTTTATCCCAAGTTTGAAAACTTGTTTAAAATGTGTAACTTGTATAATGTACACGAAATCAGAATAGAAAACTCAGTAAATTCTAACAATAGGTAATGTCTCAGAAGGATATGACATTAGATATATTAATTTTTGTTGATTACTTAGAAAGAGATATATAAAAATCATGGTTCTCTGAAGGTGAAGCAGGCTGTGTATCTCATTTTGAAAAGAAGAGATACTAATAAACCATCAAAGAAAAAGAGTATTATTTTGGAATTTTAAAAAATACTGACTGATGGCAAATTTAGAAGTATTATCTGAGTCTGAACAGCACATTGTGTTGTAGATGCCATTCTGTCTGAATGTCCTGCTCTTCCTAACTCTGCTTCCTCTGGGCTGCTTGCCACCTAACACTTATCTGCAGAAGTGGTCTCAAGAAGTCATGCTTCTTTAATGTGACTCCCAACATCAATCACAGTTAATAGGTCAGAGGTGATCACCAAGACAAAACCAAATCAATTGGAATTTCCCTTTTGGAATTGTAATCAAGAGGCATCTAATCAGTCTCCCTGTGTAGCTGGAACTAGACTTAAGTAAGTAAACTCAGAGGTTATGGGGTGGGCCATATACAACCATTCAGAGAGAGCAAAGAATGCCTTTCTGTTGAGACAGAGAAAGGAATGTGTGTGCAAATTTTTGTGTGCACATGTGTATGGGAGGGAGAGAGTGAGCACAAATGTTGTATTGACTCTTGAGTGTTATATTTTCAGAAATATTTTGACAGCCTAGATAATATTCATAGCAGAAGACCAGATCTAAAACATACCATACAAAGAGCAAGAGTGTGTACCCATGAAATGGAGACTTGGCGGGGTGGGTAGGAGGGTAACCTAAGGTGTCTGAAAACTGTCTTAGGAAAAAAAGTGATAAGACATTTTATTCACTGTTGTGGTTGGTGGGTGGAGATTCCTAGAAGGCAATTTTAGACTCTGTGTACCAAAGGATTGTAAAATATCATGTTCTCTGAAAACAGAAAAGAATAGGCGGGATAGTGCTCCATCTGAGATGTTTTTACAAGTTGGTAACCACTTGAAAAAAAAAAATGCCTTCCTGTAGTGTATTTGGGTGAGTGTGTTTTTTATATTTATAATTTGATATGAAGATGTATGAAGCCAAATCCCTTGTAGTAAAGTTCTGTGCAGAAATGTGCTCAACATGCTGAGCAACCTATCACAGGTGTCACTGGAGCCATCATCAGTTCTTTTTTCTTATAATTTTTTAATAATTTTTAAAATTATATACCTCATTAGATTTTGATGTAGTGTTCTATGATTCATTGTAGCTTATAACACCCAGTGTTCCATGTAATACATGCCCTCCTTAATTCCCATCACTGAGATAACCCATCCCCCACCCCCCTCCCCTCTGAAACCCTCAGTTTGATTCCCGGAGTCCATAGTCTGTCATGATTCATCTCCCCCTCTGCTTTATCCCCCTTCAATTCCCCCTTCCTTCTCCTAATGTCCTCCATGCTATTCCTTATGCTCCACCATTAAAAGAAACCATATGACAATTGTCTTTCTCTGTTTGACTTCTTTCACTTAGCAGAATCTCCTCTAATTCCACCCATGTTGATGCAAATGGTGGGTATTCATCCTTTCTGATGGCTGAGTAATGTTCCATTGTATATATGGACCACATCCTCTTTATCCATTCATCTGTTGAAGGGCATCTGGGCTCCTTCCACAATTTGGCAACTGTGGACATTGCTGCTATGAATGTTAGGGTACATATGGCCCTTCTTTTCACTACATCTGTGTCTTCGGGGTAAATGCCCAGTAGTGTAATTGCTGGGTCATAGGGTAACTCTATTTTTAATTTTTTGATAAATCTCCATACTGTTTTCCAAAGTGTCTATACCAACTGCATTCCCACCAACAGTGTAAGAGGGTTCCCCGTTCTCTACAAACTCTCCAATATTTGTTGTTTCTTGTCAGTTTTTGCCATTCTAACTGGTGTAAGTTGGTATTTCAATGTGGTTTTGATTTTAATTTCCCAGATAGCTAATGATGTTGAACATTTTGCAGTTTTGCATATGTCTGTTAGCCTTTTGTATGTCTTCTTTGGAGAAGTGTCTGTTCATGTCTTCTGCCCATTTTTTGACTTGATTATTTGTTTTTCAGGTGTTAAGTTTAAGAAGTTCTTTATAGATCTTGGATATCAGCCCTTTGTTCGTAGTGTCATTTGTGAACATCTTCTCCCATTCTGTGGGTTGTCTCTACTTTTGTTTTGTTGACTGTTTCCTTTGTTGTGCAGAAGCTTTTATCTTGATGAAGTTCCAGAAGTTCATTTTTGCTTTTGTTCCCCTTACCTTTGAAGACATGTTTTGAAAGAAGTTGCTGTAGCCAGTGTCGAAAAGGTTACTGCCTATGTTCTCCTCTAGGATTTTTATGGATTCCTATTTCATGTTGATGTCTTTCATCCATTTAGAATTTTTCTTTGTGTATGGTGTAAGAGAATGGTCATGTTTCATTGTTCCATATGTAGCTAATTTTTCCAGCACCATTTATTGAAGAGACTGTCTTTTTTTCCATTGGATATTTTTTTCCTGCTTTGTTGAAGATTAGTTGACCACAGAACTGAGGGTACATATATGGGCTCTCTTTTCTGTTACACTAGTCTATGTCTGTTTTTCTGGCGGTAGCATGCTGTCTTGGCCATCACAGCTTTTTAATGTACCTTGAAATTAGGCAACGTGATGCCGTTCCTTGTTTTTCTTTTTCAACATTTCCTTGGCAATTCGGTGTCTTTTCTGGTTCCATATAAATTTTAGGATTGTTTGTTCCAGCACTTTGAAAAATGCCATTGGTATTTTGATCAGGATGGTGTTCAAAGAGTTCCTTAGAATTAAAGACTCATCTCGGTATCCCAAATAAGACCCTAGAGTAGTTGGAATAGTTGAGGTAAATCCCTGTTGGTGGAGGGGGCCTATGGAGCGAGTCAGAAGTCCTCTCTCATAGGATTATAATTTAGCAAGACTGTGAGGCAGAGACTGGTTGCTCTCATGAGAGCCATGAGAATGTGCAACAATAAGCTATAAGGCAAAGTGTATATAAAGACATTTAGAAGTTTCAAAAAACCATCTTTATCATTCTCTTAGCTTTCCTTGATGTATGTGGGAATTTTTGATACACACACACACACACACATGTTTTTAATAAAAATATATACTATTTTATATTTTAATATATACTATTTTATAGTTTAATTTAAAAATATCTATCATTTAAAATGATAATTTTAAAATTCAAAAATAATCATGAAATTATTATCATTTTAAAATATTACTATAATTTTTGTATCAGTTAGAAATACAGTATTTTGTGTTTTCATTCAGTGCTTGTTGAAGATCTGAGTGTTAGGGATACTGTGTAGATCCTTCCATCCTTCCCTCCCTTTTTTCTTTCCCTCCTCTTTCCCTCTCTCTGTTAAAGGTAGAGTAATGACTCTAGAGTTTGAACACATAGGCTTTAGAACACAATTTCACCACCTTTCTCTGTAACAGTCTTCTCTCTGTAGTAGTACGTCATAGTTTGGTGTGAACAGTCTAACAGTGTCTGATGCATTGTAAGCCTACAACATATGTAGACATTACTACACTATATTATGCCACAAATTTTTGTGTGGAAGATAGGAGAAAGAATAATGGAAGTCTAGTTTTAAATGTCTATATATGAAACAATCTTGATAAATGATAGAGATTTGAGGAAAGAATGGAAGCTGAGACTTAAGTATGCTGTAAGCAAAAGCATGCTATGAGCTTCACGTACGCAAACATAAATCATCTACAAACCAAAGTGACTATAATTATTTTATAACTTGTTCCAATTATATTTTGCCTTGACAAAGTTCAAATTGATTTTAGCAATCATATAGACTCTTACTGATATTCTGAAATATCTGGGACCTAAGGGTTTTTAGAGTAAGAAATCTGGGAGCATCATTAAATCCCAGTGGATGAAAGAACAGCTTGCGGTTGTGTAGGATGTGGTGGCCAAAGAATGAACTTAGGACCTGCAGTGATCCTGGTGGTTATGCCAGAGATCTCATGTTTATTAAGTGATTATTTTCCAGGCATTGTACTAAGTATTTTGCCTACATTATGTCATCTAAACCTCATTACAAACTTATCAGATAGCTCTATTAGTATACCCATTTTATAGATGAAGAAATTGGGCCTAAAAGGGTGCACTCCTTTCCCTAGTCTCTGTAGTATGGTTGCACACAAAGGTTGTAGAGGTAGTGTTTTGGCACTAGGTTGGGAATGTTAAATGAATTTGAGTTCTGCTGGTTAGGCTAGGAAATCTTTCTGTTTGGCTGTTGTTGCTTTAAAGTTTATTCCTATAGCCAGAATAAAACACGTGTGTGCACATGCACACACACACACACACACACACACACACACACACTTACAAACTAAACCCTCATCTGGTATCAAAACTTTTGGAAGTGGTAGCTTAGATGATAAAATGGGGGCACACAAAGATAGTATGATTTATCATCTTCAACCCTTGAGAGGAATGCTAAATTATGGAAATGTTTATATTTTTAACAAGTGAGACAAGATCCGTGTGCATTACTGAGCTTGAGAGATAATGTGTATATACATGCAGACATGTATTTCTCTTATTAACCACAGTAAATGAGGCAGCCCTCAAGTTCAAAATAAGTGTCTTTTCTTTTCATTTTTATAAAAAGTCTCAGGCCTTATAAAGAATGTCTAAAGTACACTGCCTTAGAATTAATCAATTAGGAGCATCCAAGGGGAGTTGTAATTTTATCCTATCAGCAAGTCCATGGCAACTTTTTTTCTAAGCAGCATGTTCGTACCCTGGCATGCTGTCACTAAAATTAGCTTTTCAACTCTAATTATTACGTTGATTTGATTTAACACATTATGCAGCTCACAGATGATTCACACAGTGGGATTCTTACTAGACACAATAGCAAGGCAATTTCCTTTAAATACAGCTTGCTTTATTTAAAGAATAAAGAAAACTTTATTCTTAGAATCCTCAAATAAATCCTGCATGCTTAAGTGTGTCCCTACATACAATTCTTGTTATCTGTTTCCTAAATGTATGTCGACAGCAAAGCCTCCTTTCATAATGTACAGAAGAAATAACAGAATTATGTCTCTCTTTTGCTCTCTGTTTTCTCCTAGAGAACAAATGAAGTCTCTCCAGGAGGTACTGCAAAATCAACTTAAAGAGACAACCGAGAAAGCAGAAAAACAACAAGCTACTGTAAGTATGTTTCTTTCTCCTGTCCTTTGCTCTGGGGCTGGGAAATCATTTTTAAAATAGACTCAGTTCCTAGAAACAAGATAAAAGGTCCACTCCCCATAAATGGTATATAAGATGGTTCTGGAAAATAAAGTAGAAATGTAGTTAGAAAATTTGGAGAGAAGTTTGAATCTCAAGCCTTGGGGTGTGTCAAAATCACTTGTGGAGTTGATTGAGCAGGCAAGGTCATTATATGCCGTAATTCAGGATCCATTGGTGTGGGGCTGATACCAGCACTTTTGTCCCACTCATGACCTCTGTTTTCATCAATAAATGAGGGCTGGTAATTAGAAGACCCCTAACAATCAAATACAACAAAAATCTTTTCTTGGAATGAATGCCAACCACGTATTTTTATGATCTGGTGACTGGATTTTCTTCACTGTATCCCCACCACTCATCTACAGAACAGGAATCCCTCCATGGTGGGGCCATACACTGCCTGTTTAATCAACTCCACAGGTGATTCTGATACACCCCAAAGCTTGAGAATCAAACTTCTCTCCAGATTTTCTCACTGCATTTCGACTTTATTCTCCAGAACCATCTTACATACCATTTATGGGGACTGGACCTTTTATCTTGTTTCTAGGATCTGAGTGTGTTTTAAAATATAATATATAAATGGAAAATTTAAGGTACAGTTAGTCCAATCAGGAAATGACCACCATTGAGAATTCAGTTTATTTCTCACAGTTCTCAGGGGGGTGGCATGACTTGTGACAGGTGAATGTCCAGGGAAGTACTCGGGTAGGTCATGAGGCAGAGGGAGGTAAGAAACTGCGGGCAAGAGCCTTTATTGTGGTTTCTGTGGGGAAGATGTGTGAGGAAGGGGAAGCAGCTTAGGAGGAGTCCAAGTGAATGATCTCAGCGGGCTCTGGGGCATAGGGAATGCCCCTAGTTGTCTGGTATCTGACTCTGGGATGGTTAGGGCAGGTGTGTAATGGCTTGGTCTGTGAGAACATGCCAGTTCAGAGGGGTGGGCTGAGGTTCAGGGTCTTGGGTTGGTTAGTTTGTTTTTGAAAAGCATGTCACCAAGAGTACTTGTTCAGTGTTTCCAGCTGAATGACTAATATGAGTGTAGAAGGAGATAAAGGAGATAAAGAGATGACTGCAACCTCAACAAATATGGGATTGAGTTATACTTATTAAAACAATGTTTTGTTTATTTGTTTGTTTTGTGCATTTGGTGGGATCTAGAAGAGAGATTTCATAGTACTGGGAATTACTTCTTCCAAATTTTGGTAGACTCAAACAGAAAGTTTTGTGCTTGTTCTCCCTATTTGGAAATTCTAGGTTAACTAAGAATTAAACTAATGTTTTTAAAGATTTTATTTATTTATTTAACAAGAGAGAGAGAGATCACAAGTAGGCAGAGAGGCAGAGAGAGAGGGGAAAGCAGGGTCCTTGCTGAGGAGACCAACCCTTCCCCCTGCCTGATGTGGGGCTTCGTCCCAGGACCCTGAGATCATGGCCTGAGCTGAAGGCAGAGACTTAACTCACTGAACCACCCAGGTGCCCCACTAATTTGTATTTTTTAACATTTATTTTTGGTGAGTAATTATTATTTTCTCTGTTAGACTGTTGATGTAATTGAAGGTTGGGTAAGAAGGAGAGATAAAGATAATTGTATTTGTTCACTCTCAAATAGAGGGGAAAAACTGGATTTAATTCTGCAAACATTGTGCTATTTTAGATTTAAGATCTGATAATCTTATGGGCTACCCTTGATTACATAACTAATTACTATGCCTTTTTCCATAAAAATAACAGATTGTATATTTTATGCAAAAAATGTTACAAATATATCATTTGTTAAGTTTATAATAAAAAAGTTATGAAACCTAAAAAAATAAACTTAAATCACAAAAATATAAAAGAAGATAAACTTAAGAAAAATTAAATTGAAGAAGCAATAAAGCTGTCATGATCTAATTCTGTGGGAAAATACTTTTTATGAATATGTGAACATTTTCTATTTTCCCTAAGCAAATAATGGAATAGCATATCTTTCAAACCTGTGTTCCTCATGAAAACTCCTAACAGACAGCAAGGAAGAATGAGCTCTCATTCTCTGTAACCAGAGTAATTAAAGATATTAATGCTCATTGGATACATTTCACTACTCTTATTAATTTTTATGGCTTAACATGCCCTAAGTAAGACATAATTAGTCTAAAGGCAAAAATTAACTTCTAGCTTTGACTCTCATTAAGACGAAAGAATTGCTATGTTCTTACTTCTTTGTTCAAATTATTTTCTGTTTCTGAGTATTAAATTCATATCTACTAGGGATGCCTATTTTGCCAGGGTTGTTAAAAACCTGTTGGGATTCTAGACTAACCATTTCAAAATGCTAATATTTTTTGAATATTCTGAATGTATTTTAGCTCTTGAATATTTGAGCACTGCGTTCTCAAGATTTTCTATTGTTTCACATTTAAGTAATTATGTTCTTAACGTTGCAATATGTTTTCATTATCATCCTTATTTTTTTATGTTTATTTATTTTTATTTTTTTAATTTATTTTTTATTTATTTTCGGCATAACAGTATTCATTATTTTTTCACCACACCCAGTGCTCCATGCAATCCATGCCCTCTATAATACCGACCACCTGGTACCCCAACCTCCACCCACCCGTCAAATCAAACCCCTCAGATTGTTTTTTAGAGTCCATAGTCTTTCATGGTTCACCTCCCCTTCCAACTTCCCCCAACTCCCTTCTCTCTAACTCCCCATGTCCTCCATGCTATTTGTTATACTCCACAAATAAGTGAAATCATGTGATAATTGACTCTCTTTGCTTGACTGATTTCACTCAGCATAATCTCTTCCAGTCCCGTCCATGTTGCTACAAAAGTTGGGTATTCATCCTTTCTGATGGAGGCATAATACTCCATAGTATATATGGACCACATCTGTCTTATCCATTCGTCCGTTGAAGGGCATCTTGGTTCTTTCCTCAGTTTGGTGACCGTGGCCATTGCTGCTATAAACATTGGGGTACAGATGGCCCTTCTTTTCACTACATCTGTATCTTTGGGGTAAATACCCAGTAGTGCAATGGTAGGGTCATAGGGAAGTTCTATTTTTAATTTCTTGAGGAATCTCCACACTGTTCTCCAAAGAGGCTGCACCAACTTGCATTCCCACCAACAGTGTAAGAGGGTTCCCCTTTCTCCATATCCCCTCCAACACATGTTGTTTCCTGTCTTGTTAATTTTGGCCATTCTAATTGGTGTAAGGTGATATCTCAATGTGGTTTTAATTTGAATCTCCCTGATGGCTAGTGATGATGAACATTTTTTCATGTGTCTGATAGCCATTTGTATGTCTTCATTGGAGAAGTGTCTGTTCATATCTTCTGCTCATATTTTGATATGCCTGTCTGTTTTGGGTGTGTTGAGTTTGAAGAATTCTTTATAGATCCTGGATATCAACCTTTTGTCTGTACTGTCATTTGCAAATATCTTCTCCCATTCCATGGGTTGCCTCTTTGTTTTTTGACTGTTTCCTTTGCTGTGCAGAAGCTTTTTATTTTGATGAAGTCCCAAAAGTTTATTTTCGCTTTTGTTTCCTTTGCCTTTGGAGACGTATCTTGGGGTAGCGATTCTCATATTAGATAAATGAGATTTTTTTTTTTTTAATTTTTAAGTGAACTCTGTCCAGAGTGGGGCTCAAACTCCCAACCCTGAGATCAAGACTCTCCTGCTATACTGACATAGCCATCCAGGGACCCCAGTTTTTATTTTACTCTTTAATTAAAGTTAGTTTTTGGGGTGTCTGGCTCGGTTGGTAGAGCAGACAACTCAATCTCAGGGTCAGCAGTTTCAGCCCCACGTTGAGTGTAGAGTTTACTTTAAAAAAAAAAAAAGAAAAAAGAAAAGCATGCTCTAGCTACCTTTTTTTTTTTTTTAAGCTTTTATTTATTTATTTGACAGCCAGAGATCACAAGTATACAGAGAGGCAGGGGGGTGGGGTAGTAGGCTCCCTGCTGAGCAGAGAGCCTGATGTAGGGCTCCATCCCAGGACCCTGAGCTGAAGGCAGAGGTTTTAACCCATCCAGGTGCCCCTCTAGCTACTTTTAAAGGTTGTTTTGAAGTAATGTGTGAGAACCCCTTCTATTGTGTTTGGATATAAAAACTAATACAATAATTTGAAAATTGTTAATTATGTATCATATATATTGAATAATATAAAATGTGATGATTTGGGAAAAATAGCAGGTCCGTGGAAGAACAGGTCATTAATATAAGCAAGGTGGCTTTGTCTTTCATGACTTAAAGGCAAATCTGTAACGTACCAAATTTTCTCACATGCCTAGGTAGATGTGGTATAAGCTCTGACAGCTGGCTTTTCTTTCTCGTAATGCAAGTGCTGACGTAAGCTGTGACTTGCAGGTGTTCGCTTGTAGGACAGCCTTCTGAAATACACACAGGGCCAGCCCCAAGACTAGGGGAGTCCAGGCCAGGTGCTGCCCTCCCAAGGTCTGCGCTCCAAAGTAGCTCAGGCTCCTTTGGAGATCTTGGTTGATTTCTGTAATTGACCATTTAGGCTGCTGGTTTTTTCTCCTCTTGTGTTCTTATGTTTTAAATTCACCAATTAAAAAGTGACCCCAGGGGGCACCTGGGTGGCTCAGTGGGTTAAAGCCTCTGCCTTTGGCTCAGGTCATGATCCAGGTGTCCTGGGATCAAGCCCTGCATCCTGCTCTCTGCTCAGCGGGGAGCCTGCTTCCTCTTCTCTCTCTGTCTGCCTCTCTGCCTACTTGTGATCTCTGTCTTTCAAATGAATGAATAGAATCTTTGGGAAAAAAAAAAAAAGTTTAAAAAAAGAAAAAAGCAATCCCAGGAAACCCTAGGCAGGCCCCTACCCTCCACCCCAATAAAAGCAGAGCCTCAGGCCTTCACTCTCTCTGGCTTTTTCTATCCATGGCCTCACTGTGTGGCCCCAAGTGGTGTGACATGTAATTTCCAGGACTTGTAAGTCATAAACCTTTCTTTTTTTTTAATTTTCAAAGTTTCCTGCTGTAATATTGCTGAAGGTATCTTGCAATTATATTAAGAATCACAAAGGCTGGTCCGGCCCCAAGATTGGTTATCCGTAGACTGAGGCTGTACACAGCAGTAGAAATGGGTGCCAAAGCTGTCTGTTGGGGCAGACCCTACTGGGCTGCCTACCTATCTAATTCTGAACACCACCACATCCTACATTCCTTTGCATTTTCAGCCAAATAGAACTATCTTCTTAGTGGGACAGAGTGTGACTTATGTTTTCAGGTTGCTGTCATTATCTTCAGAGTTAAATTTTAACTTGAAAATTATGATGACCAAAACAATGGTCGTGGTAGTTCTCAGGCTTCTGCTTGTTTTACATGTAGTTTGACCATCCAGAATTGGTTTAGAATTCCATTACCATTTGAAGGAATTGTTTAAGGACCTCTATATAAGCCAGAAAAGAGGGGATGTTAATGTTTGTTAACGAGGATTTACATAATACACAGAAAGCAAAATGTAGGAAAACATGCACAGGACTTATACACAATAATTTCTGGAGAGTGAAGGAAGAAAAATTAGGTGGGGCTTTAATAGTAGGTGTAACTTTTTTTTCACAAGGTCTGAAGAAAATTGGACAAAATATTTACATTTCTTTATTCTTAGGTTTGGGCTCAGAGGTGTTTTAACATATTGCTTTTTGGTCTTTTGTTTATGTTTGAAATGTTTCAGAACTATTTTTTTTTAATCCGTATATATATGGTGAAATTTATTTTACTCCTAAACTCGATTTCCTCTGATTCAGTGTATCTCCAGAGATAACCCACATCCCCAGTCTTGTTTGTATCATTCCAGGGATCCTCAGAGCTTGTGTTGTCCAGTATATATAAACACTAGCTACATAAGGCTAAAGCGCATTATAAAATGGCTAGGCTAAATTGGGATAGGCTATTAGTGTAAAACACACAGTGGATTTTAATGATACATTGTAAAAAAAAAAAAGTCAATTGTATCATTAATCCATTACATGTCAAACTAATAATATTTTGAGTATATTGAATTAAACATTTTAGTAAAACTGATTTTATCTGTTTCCTTTTACTTAAAAAAATGTGACTAAGAGGAAATTAAAAATTGGAGAAATTAAATATTTTATCCACTATCATAAAAGTACTTTTTATCAGAGTGAACTCTCACTGACTATAAACTTTCAGATTTTAACAACTATGCTATATTGAATTTTTTTTTTCAAAATACTTAGGCAGATATATTCAGACAGCAAAGGTGTAATGTTTGTATAAGCATAGTTTGAACAACTGACCAAGATTACAGATTCCAACAATATCAAATTCAGAAGGAAACATGGTTTCTTTGGTACAGCATTAGAACATTCTGTGCCTTAATGACCAGGAATTTCACTAGGCCATTGCTTTCCAGCCTGCTATAGGTCAAAATTACCTGCAGAGTGTTTTATGAATGGAGATTTCTAGGCCCAACCCTAGAATCTAGCTTTTTGTTGTTGCTGTTTGGCCTTTTTTTTTTTTAAACACATATTTTTTAATTGAGGTTAAGTAGATAAGAGAATCACAGTTATAATATGCATGGTTTCTTAATTTATAAAACAATATTTTTGTCTTTGAGAAAAGCCTTTTTAAAATTAATGCATATGTGTATGAAATTATGAAATTATGAAAGTTTGGTTAATGAAAATTTTAATCCTTTGCTCTTCTGCAATATTTGTTGATAAAGAGATAATCATTGTATTATGCTTCAAAAACCATGAAAATAAATCGATAAAAGCCATAGGAATGAATTTGAAATGTGCTTAAATAATATTCCATTCATTTTCAGATTAATTTTTTAAAGACTGACATGGAAAGAAAGAGCAAAATGATCCGAGATCTCCAGAATGAGGTAAGATATTTTTCAGGCAAATTCTAAATATAAATCAAAGCATAGATGCAAACCCACTTATAGACTTGCAACAGCTTTTGGAATATTGATCATATGCCAATTTCGCCTTCAGTTATGTACCAATGGAAAGGAATTACAATGTCGAGAATTTCAAAGAGTAGATAATCCCACTTTTATATATTTGATAGTGTTATTAGTTCATACCTCTCTAGTTCATTTTCCTGTTTAATTATACTTTGCTTGTGCTAATATTAAAAAATATTTTTCATTTCATAAATTCATCTGTCTACCCAATGACATTACAGGAGCCGAAGAAGAAGAAGCCTAGCTAGAAATTGACCTCATGCTAGGAAGAGCCAAACTGGAATGAAAAATTTATTTAGGATTATCTTAAAGTAATGTAGAGTTGAACAGAAATAAGCTGGAACAGCTTTCCTTAGAACCTTTAAATTCAAAGAACCCTACAAAATATGTATTGTCTTTGTCTTATTATACGACTACTTTATTTTCTATAATTCCTCTGCCACATTTCTCTTTCCACCTTTTTTGAATGCAGTTAATTAGGACTATGAAACCATGGCTAATTAATGATACATTTTCCTTGACCAGTCTCACTAATTATGTTTATTTTGAATCCCAAGTCAATCACTTTAGAGTTTCCTACTTTCTTTTTCCTTCTCTCATTCCTTCATTTGTCCATACCTTCTTTTTACTTTTTGAGACACTTAAACAATAGATAAACCTCATTATTCACATTATTCCTTAAATGATTTCCACTTTGATATCAAGTTTAAAAAATAGACTTTACAAATGTTTTGGTATCAAACATTCATCATCAGGACTCTGATTATGACATTAAAATGGTCTATCAGATGTGCATGTGCAAAGAATGGAAAGAGATTTTAAACAGCTTTCTGATGACTCTCTTGTAGTTTAATTTTCTTCTAATGGGTTATTCTTCTGAGTGGTATTGTTTTGTTTTGTTTTAGAGTTGGAGAAAGCAGGGATGGGAGGGATAGGTAGAGGAGAGAGACTCAAGATTTCAGCTGTCCCTTGGAGTGGGAAAAATACTCTGACCTTTTAAAAAGCAAATGCAGTGTGGGGCAGAATGCTTTGAGTTACAGCCCTCCGCTTTTCTGCTTATTTTCTCTTCCATGGAACATGCAAGTCAAATCTATTCCTCCACAGTGTATTTCTTGGAACAGAATCACCACAGTAGGAATTAATGGTGGAATGATGCCAGTAAAGTTTTCTTAAAATTGTTTTGGTTTATGTGTAATTTTTTCCTAACATGTTAAGGTTTGAAGCAGTCAGGGGGAAACCTTATTACATTTTAGAGAACTCTTTACAAATCCAAGGGAATAGGAAAATATACAGAAGAACCTCCCTTTAGTGTTGATAGTGGCAGTTAGGTGCCTTCAAAACATTTTTAAAAAATAGCTTTTCAGTGCACCAAGATATCTGACTGAGCTGTAAGTATAGAAGATTCTGTTAGGACTTTCCGCCTGCATTAAAAAAAGAGATTAATGAAAAGTATGCCTTAGGTTTTAATTTTTGTGATAAAGTGCTTTATTAGAAGAAATTCCCTTTAGGATCTTCATCTCAGAGGATGAAATACTAAATCTTAACTGTAAGGCTGCAAATGATTGACTATGGTCTTTGGGAAAAAATGAGAAATATCATATTATGGCTATGTTTTTATTGATATCATCATTATGTTCTTTATGCTATGATTACAAAGTTCCATGGCAAGGGGTCTTTCCCAGTGATTGTCTTCCTGTATATCCTGTGTTTTCAGTGTATAATTTTGTACAATGTTAGATTTCCTACAACGTAAAATTTGATTTTATAATAGATATATCACCAGCTTTCTAGTAGTATCCTGTCGCTCTCGCCAGCAAGAACGACCAGGAGACCTCAGCGAAGCAAGCTTTATTCCTGCGTAGCTGTTGGGATCTCCCTCTCCCCCGCCCGTGCATGTCTATATATACCAAGGTTGCACAACCAATCACTCGCAGCCACATAGATACAAAATCCTAAGTTCCGCCTACTGGCTCGCATCCAGCCGCCATCTTAATGGCGTGTTTACTTTTGGGCACCGAAAAAGTCCTGCGGCGCCCGGGCACCGCCCCCCCCCCCCCGCGGGCCCATCCGGAGCAGCTCCTCACTGTCACCACCCGGGGTGGCGATGGCTTAAGGCAGCCGCAGCTGAGGCAACGAGCAGGCATGGCGGAGCCCAGAAGCATCACCGCGCATGCGCTACAAGCCGCTCGGCACCGACCGTATCCTAATCTGTCTCTGTTTTATTTTATTTTGATTTGTAGGAAGTCTAGTATGGCTACCTTAAATTATTTATTTTCATTATAGAAGTGTAACTGATGTGCAACATTACATTAGTTTCAGCGTGTGACACCGTGATTCTACAATTCTCTACGTTCCTCAGTGTTCAGTGTAATAATTGGTCATCATCCGTCACCACACAACTGTTACAATATTATTGATTACATTCCCTATGCTATATGTTTTATCTCCATGACTTAATTTATTTTGGAACTGGAAGTTTGTACCTCTTACTTGTTTCATCTACTTCATCCTTTCCCCCACGCACCTCCGCTCTGGCAACCACCAGTTTGTTTTCTGTATTTTAGAGTCTGTTTTTGTTTGTTTGTTCATTTGTTTACTTATGTGTTTTTAGATTCTCCATAAATGGAAAATCATATAGTATTTGATTTCTCTGACTTATTTCACTTAGCACAACATGCTCTAGGTCCATCCATGCTGTCACAAATGGTAAGGTCTCATTCCTTTTCATGGCTGAGTAATATTCTATTATATATGTATACCACATCTTCTTTATCCATTCATCTATCAATGGACACTTAGGTTGCTTCCACATCTTGGCTATTGTAGATAATGGTACAATAAACATAGAAGTGCATATATCTTTTCAAATTAGTGTTTTCATTTTCTTTGGGTAAATAATCCACAGTGTAATTATTCGGTCACATGGTAGTTCTAGTTTTGGAACTTTCATACTTCTTCAGTGGCTGTAGCAATTTATATTTCCACCAAAAGTGCCTGTAATTTCTCCTTTCTCCACATCCTCACCAATACTTGTTATTTCTTGTCTTTTTGATACTAGCCATTCTGACAGATATGAGGTGGTATCTCATTGTAGTTTTGTTTTGCATTTTTCTGATGATTAGTGATGTTGAGCATCTTTTTATGTATCATTTGTATTCAAATTATCTGCCAATATTTTTTAATCAAATGGTTTATCTTTTTGGTTTTGAGTTCTATAAGTTCTTTGTGTATTTTGCATATTAATCCCTCATTGGATATATCATTTGGAAATATCTTCTTCCATTCAGTAGGTTACCTTTTTGTTTTCTTGATGGTTTCCTTTGCTGTGTAAAAGCTTTTTATTTCGATGTAGTCCCAGTAGTTTACTTCTGGATTGGTTTCCTTGCCAGAGGAGACATACCCATAAACATGTTGCTAGGGTTGATGTCTAAGAGATTACTACCTATGTTTTTTTTCTAGTTTTTAATTTATTTTTGTGTTTGGTTTAAGAAAGTGGTCCAGTTTTATTCTTTTGCATGTAGCTGTCCAGTTTTCCCAACACTATCTATTGAAAAAACTGTATTTTCCTCATTGTATATTCTTGACTCCTTTGTCATAGATTAATCAACCATATAAAAATGGGTTTATTTCTGGACCCTTTATTCTGTTCCATTGATCTATGTATTGATTTAAATGTGATTTATTTATTTTATTGTTTTTGTGCTGATACCATCCTGTTTTGTTTATTATAGTTTTGTAGTATATCTTAAAATATGGAACTTTAATACTTCCAGCCCTGTTCTTTCTCAAGATTGTTTTGACTATAAAGTTTTTTGTGGTCGCACTATTTTAGGTTATTTGTTCAAGCTTTGTGAAAAAAGCTATTGGTATTTTGATAGGGATTACATTAAACCTGTACATTGCTTTAGGTATTATGGGCATTTTAACAATATTAATTCTTGCAATCCATGAACATGGTAAGTCTTTGCATTCTTTTGTATCATTTCAGTTTCTTTCATCAATGTCTTATAGTGTACTGAGTATAGGTCTTTCACCTTCTTGGTTAAATTAATCCTAGATATTTTATTCTTTTTGATGAAATTATAAATGAGATTGTTTTCTTAATTTCTTTCTTCTGCTTCATTATTGGTGTATGGAAACACAACAGACTTCTGTACTTAGATTTTATATCCTGTGACCTTACTGAATTCACTTAACAGTTTTAGAAATTTTTTTAAATAGAGTCTTTAGGGCTTTCTATATGTAATATTGTGTTATTCTGCAAAGAGTGATAGTTTGGGTTTTTCCTTACCAGTTTGGATGCCTTTTTACTTCTTTTTCTTGTCTGATTGCTGCAGCTAGGACTTCAGGTACTATGTTGAATAAAAGTAGTGAGAATGGACATCATTGCTTGTTTCTGATCTTAGAGGAAGAGATGTCAGTTTTCCACCTTCGAGTATAATACTAGGTGTGGGTTTTTCATTATGGCCTTTATTATGTTGAGTTATTTTCCTGCTAAATGTGCTTTGCTGACGATTTTTAGCATGAATTTATATTATACTTTGTCAAATGATTTTTCTGTGTCTGTTGAGATGAACATATAGCTTTTATCCTTCCTCTTGTTAATGGAACATACTACATTGACTGATTTGTGAGTAATGAACTGCTCTTGCATTCCTGGAATAAATTCCACTCTATTGTGGTAAATGAGATTTTAATGAGTTTTTGAATTGTGTTTGCTAATATTTTTAAAAGATTTTATTTATTTGTTTGTCAGAGACAGAGAGAGCGCACAAGCAGGGGGTGCAGCAGGCAGAGGGAGAAGCAGGCTTCCCACAGAGCAAGGAACCCAATGTGAGACTCAATCCCAGAATCCTAGGACCATGGCCTGAGCTGGAGGCAGATTCCTTAATGAACTGAGCCACCCAGGTGTCCCTGTTTGCTAATATTTTGTTGAGGATTTTTATATCTGTGTTCTTCAGAGATATTGGCTTATAGCTTTTTTTTTTTTGGTAGTGTCTTTATCTGATTTTGACAGTAATGTTGGCCTTGTAGAGTGAATTTGGAAGTTTCCCTTCCTCTTCTGTTTTATCTAATATCTTAAGAAGAATAGGTATTGACTCTCTTGAAAAAAAAATATGTGATACAGACCTCATAAAATGAGTAGGGAAGAAGCTCCTCTTATTCTCTTACCTAGAAAACTTTGTTTAACATCTGGGTCATTGCTTTCATAAATATCTGCTGGATTTCGCTGGTCAATGCTTGTCAGCCCACTGTGTGGTGGTTGTATTGTCGTTTGGTGGGAAGTATATCTCTTGGAGATTTAATTTCTTTAAATAAATTTATTTTAGACAGATTAAAAATATATATATATGTGAGTATATATATACTCATATATATATATATATATATAGTAGTATTCATCTGTGAAGCATTTGGTCCTGGACTACATGTGTTTCCTACATGTTTGTTCATGATTTTTTGATTATCTGGTTTTGATATCTCATATCCATTTTTGGCATTCAATTGCTTATTTTATATTTGGTTATTATGTGGCTGGAACAAATATAAAAATTTGCACCAAAAAATAAAACAAAGAAACAAAAAAACTCAGCCTCCTTTTTCTTACTTATATATATATGATAACTTCATTATCATGTGATATAACCAATCTCATGGACTCCAAAGCTTAAAGTCTCTTTGACTTTGTACTTCTCAAACACCCTCTCTCCTCTCTTCTAATTTTCTTTAAAATTATTCATTTTACCCCCTAGAATAAAATAAGTTTATCTATAATTTTCTTAGACATAAAAAATGCTCAAGGTATGCATAGGATAGTAGATAGGTGTTGAAATATTAGACAAATTAGACATTGTGACAACTGTCTTTGATTAGTCAAATCTCCCTAATAAAATGTGTGATTTTGATAATGTCCAGGACTTTTTAAAGGAATACATAGTTGGTAATACTTAATTTAGATTGTTGTGAAAACATAGTCTGTCATCAGATTATGGAGATAAATGGGAAGGAAGAGAGTGAAAAAAACAAAAGGGTAGGAGGGAAGTAGGCTGAAAATGCCCATCCTCCCCACAACTAATTTTTATGATGTTTTTTGTAAGATAGATTCTGATGATTGATTATTTTCCCGAGACTCATTCAGGATGGTCCAGAGTAAGGATAAAATAAATAATCACACTAATAATAATAATAATAATAACAACAACAAGATGAATAACATAAAAGTAGGCCTCCCTCTGCCCAGGGATAGAGATCAGAAATTCGTCAACGCTACTCTGTATCAGTGGCAGGCATTCCCTCTCACCATTAGCTCCATTTTTTTTTTTTTCTTTTTAGTCTCTCAATTCTTTTGCTCATCTACTTATTGCATGGCTTGTATAGTTTAACCTGACTCTGAAATACTAATGCAACTCCTCTAGCTTTTACTAATAACTGACTTGATCTCTTTTTATGTTTGGTTTTATTGTTCTTGTTATAAGTGCTGGCAGAAAACTCTTGTCACAGGTCAAGTTACTGACCAGTCTGTAGATTTCCCAGTAATTACAAGGATCCATTGACATTTCCAGGATTATGAGGAATAGAACATGTGTTTTTAGATGCAGTGTATCAGTTGCTGTTCTCAGCTGTGACAAAAAGAATTCTCTGATGAGAAGAAAAGGATTTATTAGGTCATATAGAGATCACAGAAAGTTGTTAGGAGAACTGGAGAGAGAGCTTGTAGACTGAGCTTCAGGAATAATCACAATACACCCCAGAGCTGGTTGTCTTAAGGCAAAGGCTACCTCTGCCATCAGCAGGAAGCTGCCAGCCAGTTTGATGCCCCCATCCCTGCAGGCTCTGGTATCATACAACCCTATCCCTTGAGCATTAGACAATGGATAACATCTGTCCTGTTTTCTCATGTAACTAATTTCTGTATCTACATAGATATCGTAGAAATCATATCTGATTAGCAAAGACTAAGTTATGTTATCCCTGGAGCTATAATGAACTTTAAAAATAGAGGGGATTTGTTTGTTTTATTTCTAATTTGTTTGCTTTAGTTTTTCCTCAGAGATACAGGTTTAACACTATGGATAACATTCACATTGTGGAAGCAGCTTTCCAAAATTTGGTAGCCTGTGTATTAACAACTTTTCTTAATAAAGGTTTAAAGTCCATGATAACCAGCTTTAGTAAATGGCAGACCATCACAAGGGTTCTGAATACTTACTGTAAGTACCAATGATAGACTATTCAGTTATGCATGTGTGTATGTGACAATATCTTTTGTGTATAAATGGCATCTTACCTATCCTTATAATGTGACTTTAACTTTGCTTTTCTCTGGATTATTTCCTCAGTTAGATGCTGACTTTTGGAGTTAGAATCCTACCATTTCTAAAATACCGTAATTCACATTTTTGGCATACAAAAGGAACATAGGGCCAGGACTCTGTGCAGTGAGAATAAGTTAAGATCACACTTTGGTCTGTTCTTAGCACCAGAAAGTTAAATGAGTTGAGTAAACAATGGACAATACCTTAATTTTGGAAATTGAAGTTGCTTTCCCTAATTTGCTATTCTTTACAGTAGAGATGCTTAGAGAACCCATAAAATGGAAAGATTGGTATCAGAGATTCTCTGACCACCCTGAAATTATAAGGTAACAAAAAAAGTATAGTACATATGTGTATTTTTCAGAGGAGAGGGTTTCGATTCTCAGAGGGAGTTTGTGGCTGAGACAAAAATAGTAAAGGTCAGTAACTACTGCTCTAGAGAAATCTCTAGTAAATTTTAAGAAGAAAACCCATTTTGGTTCAACTCTATGACTGTAAATCTCTGTAAAATATATTATTCCATCTTCCTGCCTCAGTAAACACATTCAAGTGAAGCTGATGGGTTATTTCATAATGTGACAGCATCCTTCAGGGTCATCATTCTGAAAGCGGGCCCTCATGGCTGTCTGCAGATGGATAGGTGTGAAGTTTGAGTCCAATATATTCTGAGTCCAGGACATGCCTGAGTTGTTTTTAAGTAATTCCATTAGAGTCTTTCACTTGAATCCTGCTGGTTTGCCTTTTTTAAGTGCTTAGTTCTGTGGCTCGTTGTGTACCCAGTCGGTAAAGTTTTCCCATCTACATTAAGTCCTAGGGCTCCCATAATAAAGGACCACCTACTGGCTGGCTTAAAACAACAAAAGTTTACTCTTTCACGCTTCTTAAGGCCAGAAGTCTAAAATCAAAGTGCCAGCAGAGCAGTGTTCCTTTTGAAGATTATAAGGAATAATCCTGCCTTGCCTCTTTCTAGTTTACAGTGCCTCCAGGCGATCCTTGACATTCTTTGGCTTCTCAAGAATCTCACCTTCTTGTCTTCATATGGTCTTCTCGATGATGTGCATTCTCTCCTCTTCTTGTACAGACACCAGTTACTGAATTTAGGACCCACCCTAGTCCAGTATAACTTGTGTGTTTTGTTTTGTTTTGTTTTTTAAAGATTTTATTTATTTATTTGACAGACAGAGACCACAAGTAGGCAGAGAAACAGGCAGAGAGAGAGGAGGAAGCAGGCTCCCTGCTGAGCAGAGAGACCCATGCGGGGCTCGATCCCAGGACCCTGAGATCATGACCTGAGCCAAAGGCAGAGGCTTTAAGCCACTGAGCCACCCAGGTGCCCCTATAACTTGGTTTTTACTTAATTATATGTGCAAAGATCCTATTTCCAAATAAGGTCACATTCTGAGGTTCTAGGTGAAATGAATTTGATACTTTTCAAACCAATCCACCATCAATGGCTTAGGTAAATTTCTTAGGCATTAAAAAAAAAAAAAAAGAAGAAGAAGAAAAGAAAAAAGAAACAGGGCAAGGAGGGAACATTTTATTAGGTGCGAGTCTTGGGCATTTTTTGACAGGGAAAGAGCTAACATTTTATTACATAAAGATCTGTCAATAGAAGTACTCTAATATTGCTTATTTAGAAGCACATATGAGATTTATTTATATATTCATTTCTGGAATAAATATCTTAATTCCTAACATTGTCCCAACATTGTGCTGGATTTTTAAAGGATATAAATATTACCAATGTAAGTCATACAAAATAATATTTGTTCAACAAGGAGCATACAGAACAGAATTTAAGAGGCACCTGGGAGGCTCAGTCAGCTAAGTGTCTGACTCTTGATTTTGGCTCCGGTCATGGTCCCACCGTCCTCAGGCTCTGTGCTCAGCTTGGAGGCTGCTTGAGCTTGAGATTCTCTCTCATCCTTTGCCCCTTCCCACTCATGCTTTCTCTCTCCCCACCTCTCTCTCAAAATAAATAAATAAGATCTTAAAAAAAAATTAATAATATCATTTTTGCATATAAGACACAACAATTATGAAAATTACATGAATAATCATAATAAACAGATTGAAATAATATTTTTTTCTAAAGATTTTATTTATTTATTTGACAGAGAGAGATCACAAGTAGGCAGAGAGGCAGGCAGAGGGAGAGGGGGAGGCAGGCTCCCTGCTGAGCAGAGAGCCCGATGTGGGACTCGATCCCAGGACCCTGGGATCATGACCTGAGCTGAAGGCAGAGACTGAATGCACTGAGCCACCCAGGTGCCCCGAAATAATAATTTTTTCAATACAATACTGTAAGGGTGCAGATGAGGGCAATACCCTCATTGAATGCTTTATTGGGGAGGTGACTTTTGAGAGAAAGGAAAGGATTCAAATTTATAGCTATTCACGATCAAGAAAGTAAACATTAAAAAAAAAAAAAGCTTGATATTGGGGCTCTTGTTGGCTCAGTCATTAAGTGTCTGCCTTCAGCTCAGATCCCAGGGTCTTGGTTTTGAGCCCCGCATCAGGTTCCCTGCTCAGCGGGAAGCTAGCTTCTCCCTCTCTCCCTTCCCCTGCACATGCATGCTTTCTCTCTAATAAATAAATAAATATTTTTAAAAAGAAAGATTATTAGCTATTTATTGGCGTGAAAAAAGCAGTTAATTTATGCTTGTAGCTGAGTCAAATTTCAGGCCAGCTTACTTGCAAATCACATATGTGTTTTTAGCATCCAGATCAATACTGTAGGTATGTGTCACAGGAAGACATTGGGGCAGCCAATCTAATAAAGCCAAAGCATAATACACGGAAAAATAAATCTGAAAATTTCCTCAGATACAAGTACATCAGTGATCTTTCTGCTTTGCAAGGACATATAATTCTTACTCAGCATTTCAGAGGTAAGCCAAAAGTACTGCCTTATGGGAGATTACAATCTACCTTAAATTTTATTTTATTTACTGTTAAAATCAATTAATTCTGCCAAGTTCTAATTTGCTGCATCAGAATGTTGGCTATATGCCTATATCTAAAATTGTATGCAATTTTAGAAATGTTTCTCAGTTGAAATTGTGTGACTTGTGCCCGTGGAAGGAACTGGGTCACTGTTTCTGTTTTCTGATAGGGGAATAGCTGATGTTCTCTGTCATGCTTCAAGTAAGGCAGAAAGTTTGATTTCTTAATTTCATTTTTTATAAATAAACATTATGTTTTTTATATACCTCAGAATATTAATTTTGTAAATGAAGAAACAATGCATGTAAGACATTTAGCACATATTTAGCTCTTCACATTTGGAAACTTCACATGTGGAAATTATCAATTATAATTATCATTATAATTGCTATCACTGGGTTCTGAAGTAAAATTAGTTCATCAGTAAGTAATGCTATGCACCAATAAGTATTTGCTTACAAAATGGTTCTAAGCATACAACTCTGTATTTCTCTTAAATAAAAACACCAAAGTCAGA
Source organism: Mustela nigripes (assembly GCF_022355385.1). Taxonomy (NCBI): domain Eukaryota; kingdom Metazoa; phylum Chordata; class Mammalia; order Carnivora; family Mustelidae; genus Mustela; species Mustela nigripes. The sequence goes on along the minus strand of NC_081557.1, from coordinate 28,191,224 downwards.
TATTACTCTACTTCTCTAATTTTTGGATAGTCTCATTCCATCTCTCAAAATATCTCTCTCCATATGGCAGATGAGAAGGCCAAGAACCATGTGATTAACATCCTACCAGTTTAGAAACAATAGCCAAATGAGACAGTCCTTTCAGTCTGTACCAGCAGAAAAATTCCAGAGAAGATTCTGAATTACTCACGTGCCTGGGACACTCACCATGGCCAAGGGGAGGGGTGCTTTATTTGGCTGTGAATGAGTCACATTTCTGCCCTATTGAAAACAGATGGATTTTCTACAGGGAAGAAAAGTTCATTGCAAAAGAGTGAGTAGATATTAGACTCATACAATGTATCCAGAAAGCCACTGAATACATCTATCACTCCCTGTTATCCTCACTCATTTTCTTACTATCCCTCAGATCAGAGCCTGTAAGTAATTTTATTCATTTCAGGTCCCAAGTCATGCACGATATATTTGCATCACCATATTTTTGTTAGCAATGCTCCCTTGCAAATAATTCCACCCTCATTCCAAACATATTAAGTATCTTCACTCTTCTCATTTTATATTTACTTGCTACATTCAAATTTTCAGTAAAAATGGCACTAGGGAAACATTAGTCCTATAACACCAGGTAAATGATCATCTCTATCTCTGTGCCTGGAAGGAAACGGTAGGAACTGCTTTGTTTTTAATTGCCAGAGATACATTATTATGTTGTATTTGCTACTCTGCCCCTCCTTCTCTCCATTATCACATCCTTTGTGCATCAAGGATCCAACATCATTCCTGGAACCTCTGTGCCTACCCAGCCTTTATGTCCAAACTTGAAATGGGGTTTATCCCTTCTATGACAACTTAACATGTTAAGTAGTCTTTACTCAAGGACATAGACTGGGATATCCAAGGGCGAGGAAGCTACAACTAGTCAGAGGTGTGAGAAAAGGAAATGTGTGAGGGGAATCCATTTAAAGAAATTGGAGAAGGGGTGCCTGGGTGGCTCGGTGGGTTAAGGCCTCTGCCTTCGGCTCAGGTCATGATCCTGGGGACCTGGGATCGAGCCCCGCATGGGTCTCTCTGCTCAGCAGGGAGCCTGCTTCCTCCTCTCTCTCTGCCTACTTGTGAACTCTGTCTGTCAGATAAATAAATAAAATCTTAAAAAAAAAAAAAAACAAAAAAGAAAAGAAATTGGAGAAGATGGAATGATTGACAAGGAGAAGAAATAAATCTAAGTAATGACTTAAAAATTATTAATATACACATAATATCCCAGTTAATACATAATGGAAATGCATATGACATGAGATTGTAAGTTTTGTGTTAGTCTTATCTTCAGAATTACTACATGGGATAGCTATGCCTCTGAGAACTTTTAAAAAATCAGAAAAACTCACTTAAATTTTAAACTCTGAACACAATGGGATCAGGTTCTTTATTCTCTTAATAATTTGGATATGTAAAAACTAATTATAAGAATTATTCCTTGGGGGAAAAGTGGTATGGTAAATGACTATTTTCTGAGATCATCATTATATAGCTTCATTTTAAAAAATAATGGTGTGTCCAAAATAGACCATTGTTTTAACAGCAAAATAACAAATTTATTTGTATTGCATCTGAATCAAAAGTATAAAGCTACAATTTAAGACAATATATAGCTTTGTTCTAAAATCCATGAGTAATAGAAAAATCTCTGACCCCTCCTCTTGATTTTTGTTTTCTTTATAACAGCTAACATTTCTTGCATTATATTACATAATTCATTGATTTACTTGTTCATGATCATTCTCTACTTTCTTTCTTTCTTTTTTTTTTTTTTTTTTTTGTAAAAACACTTGATGTGTTGGGAATGCAAAATGGTAGCCATTTTAGAAGACAGTTTGGCAGCTTCTCACAAAATCAAACATACTCCTACATATATATGATCCAACTATCACTTCCCTGATATTTATCAAAAGAATTGAAAACTTACATCAACATAAAAACTTATACATGGATGTTTATAGTAGGTTTATTCAAAACACCAAAACCTGGACACAACCTTCCTTTGACAGATTGATCTATTCATATACTGACATAATCCAGACAGTGGAATATTACTCAGCACTACATGAACTTTCAAGCTGTGAAAAGACACAAAGGAAATGTAAGCACATATTACTAAATGAAAGAAGCCAGTCTGAACAGGATACATGCTATATGATTCCAACTGTATGGCATTTTGGAAAAGGCAAAATTATGGATACAGTGAAAAGACCAGTGGCTATTAGACCAGGAGTTAGAGAGGAGAACAGAGATGAACAGGCAGAGCACAGAAGATCACTAAGCATAGAATGCTCTGCATGATACTGTTACGGATACATTTTTTTACACATTTTTCCACCCATAAAATTTATAACACAAGAGTGAACCCTAATGTAAATTATCAACTTTGAGTCATAATGATGTATCAGTGTAGGTTCTGCAGTTGTAACAAAGGTGCCACTCTGGTGGGGAGAGACTATGTACAAGTGGAACCTTCCTCTAGTTTTGGTGTGAAATTAAAACTGCTCTGAAAAATAAAGTCTGTAAACACACACACACACACACACACACACACACACTTCATGTAACCTATCTTTTTAACAAATTTTATGTGCACAGTACAGTATTTTTTTTTAATTTTATTTTTTCAGTGTTCCAAAATTCATTGTTTATGCACCACACCCAGTGCTCCACAGTACTGTATTATTAACTAAATGCATGTTTGTTTTTTAATATAAGATATAAGAACAAGGGGGCGCCTGGGTGGCTCAGTGGGTTAAGCCGCTGCCTTCGGCTCAGGTCATGATCTCAGGGTCCTGGGATCGAGTCCCACATTGGGCTCTCTGCTCGGCGGGGAGCCTGCTTCCCTCTCTCTCTCTCTCTCTCTGCCAGCCTCTCTACCTACCTGTGATCTCTCTCTGTCAAATAAATAAATAAAATCTATAAAAAAAAAGAATGATTTAAAAAAAAAAGATATAAGAACAGGAACATTATCTTTGTTTAACATTAGATCCTCTGTATATTTGATGAACCATAATAAGAATTTGATAGGTTATTTGTTGAGTGAATAATTAATATTGCTTATGTAGCTTCTACTTATATAAATTATATAGGATGGGTCACTGTCCATAATTCGTAGGAATGAAAGTCTCTGAAATTATGAGAAGTATCCCTTAAGTCAAACTTGTGATGACTTTGAAAATCATACAGAATCAGAAAACCTCATATTGATTAGAAATCACTCAAACTTGCTCCCTTGTCTTTTACGTGTGGGGCTGCAACGCAAGGTATCGTACTTTGATTACCGACACGCTGCACCAAAAGAGAGAACAAAAGCATGAAAGTTAGAAATCACCAAGGAAAAAAAGAGAGGAAGGGAAGGGAGAAGGGAGGAAGGAAGCAATAAGAAAAATACTTCTCTTGGGCTTGTTACTGAGTGAAGTTTCCACCAGCATCTCAAACTCAACTGTGTTGCTTTGAAGAAGTCACGACTTTCTTGAGGGTTATTGGTTAAAGTAAGGGATTTGGATCAAGTGATTCCCACAGTTCCTTAAATTCCAGCTTCAGGATTCTAAGTTTGTAAGTTCTTATTCTGTAGAAACAACACAAAGCTCGGAGTTAACAATGTTTAACTATTAAAGTCAAGATAAATTCCAAGAGGATGGCTATTAATATTTCAAACAAATACCTAAGGGACTATAAACTGTCTTTGGGTTTGCTTAGAGCTTCTCAATATTCTAGGAGTGTTTTTAAAAAGTTGAATGTCAGACTAGGCTGGGCTCTAATACATGTCATAAAGAAGTACAACATGCATAGTTATCTGGTGATCTACCAAGATTATTTTTATTTTTATCATTTTTATTTTTTATTAACATATAATGTATTATTTGTTTCAGGGGTACAGGTCTGAATCTTTAGCCTTACACAATTCATAGCACTCACCATAGCACATACCCTCCCCAATGTCCATCATCCAGCCATCCCTCCATCCCTCCAGCAGCCCTCTTGTTTCCTGAGATTAAGAGTCTCTATGATTTAAAGCTTTCTTCTTTCAATCTATATTTGAGGTGGGAAAATATCATTTTTTTAAAAAGTTGATTAAAAACATTATGTTAGAGTTTATTTCTAGTGAGTGTGCAAATTCACAGAGTGTTAGAAATATTTTGAGACAATTGCTTAGGCAATTACAAATTATTCTCCCCTTCAGACATATAGAAAACATGAATGCTTAGAAGCGCAAATGTAGGTGTCATGGATAATAAGAAAGTTGCCAAGTTGAAATAGAGACAGAAAAAATATACCAGCTTCAAATCACATCTTAAACACGATTTGTGATACTGTGTTCTAATTATTTAACTAAACACACCATATTACCCCTACCTCAAGTTGTTATGAGGGTCAAATAAAATAATAGTATGAGAACAGCTAGCATTGTGCCCCTCCCTGTTCTTCCTAAAAATGTTACCTATTAATATATGGCTGTTCACAAACCAAACATATGATATAGTCTTTAATCAGTTTTTATGTGGAAAATACAGGTAGTAGGCGGAAACATGGCCCAAAGATAGTAGGTCCTAATCCCTGAAAACCGTACATGTTACCTTATAAAGAAGAGTCTTTGCACGTGTGGTTAAGTTATGGATCTTAAGATGGTGAGCTTATCATAATTTATTCTAAATGTATTCACATGTGTCCTTACTTGACATACATGTAGAGAGGTGGTTGTGTGAGGACAAACTAGTGAGAGATCTGAATATGCTGGCTTTGAAGATTGGAAAGATGCAGCCATCAGTCAATGAAGGCCAGCAGCCATGAGAGACTGGAAGAGGCAAGGAACACACTCTCTCCTCTGGAAGGAGCTCAACTCGACAGACACCATAATTTTGGCCCGTTGACTTTGTTGTTGGGAGGGAGGTGGTATCTTTCATTTTTTTAATTTCAGTTTTAAATGCAAGTATAATTACAGTGTCCTCTTACTTTCAGGCATACAGTATAATAATTCAGCAACTTTATAACATTTCTCAGTGCTCAACAATTAACTCTTAATCCCCATAATGTACTTCATCCCCCACCGCCTGCCACCAGTCTTCTGGCGACTACTAGTTTTTTCCCTGTATTTAAGAGTCTGGGTTATTTGTTTTTCTTTTGTTTTTGGTCTCTTTTGTTTTGTTGTTTTGTTTCTAAAATTGCACATATGATTGAAATCACATGGCATTTGTGTTTCTCTATCGACTTATTTCACTTAGCATTATACCCTGTAGGTGCATCCATGTTGTTACAAATGGCAAGATTTCATTCTTTTTTAATGGCTGAGTAAGAGTCTATTGTAGATATACCCCATTTCCTTTATCTATTCAAATACGGATGGACTTTTGGGTTGCTTCCATATCTTGTCAGCCCTGCTGACG
>NC_081557.1:28049837-28185791 GCF_022355385.1 Mustela nigripes | reverse complement strand
TCTGACTTGTGACTTCCGGAATTGTTAGACAATGAATTTCTCTTGTTTGAAGCCATCTAGTTTGGGGTAATTTCTTACAGTAACCTCAGGAAAGTAACAGACTTTTCAGTAATTTCAACCATCAACTGAAATACTTCTTCTTTTGCCCCTTCCCATTTGTTTTTGTTGTTGTTCTGACTTGTGACTTCCGGAATTGTTAGACAATGAATTTCTCTTGTTTGAAGCCATCTAGTTTGGGGTAATCTCTTACAGTAACCTCAGGAAAGTAACAGACTTTTCAGTAATTTCAACCATCAACTGAAATACTTCTTCTTTTGCCCCTTCCCATTTGTTTTTGTTGTTGTTGTTGTTCTTGTTTTTGGTTTTTTTGTTTGTTTTGTTTTGCTTGCGTTTTTTCCCTCCTCACCACTTATGTGAATGGTTTATTCACCTTGATATAGTGAAAATAGTAGGTTTCAACCTCAGGGAATCTTAGTGAGACTTAGTGAATCATTAGTGCAAAGAAACTTTTTGAACTCTGCGCTGAAATAAAAATATCAACCTTGTTGGAATTGACTAGACCTACCATACTTGACATTCAAAACAGTAATGGGTCCTTTTGCTGACAATGGGTCCTTATGTCTGAATGTTGCAGAAAACAACACTGGATGGAGCGTTGTTGTCCATCATTCACTGAGGCCTGTGTTCCAAAAATGTTTGTAGCCCCAGGCAAGAGAAACTTCCATTTTCTATTATCATTTTCCATTTTCTCTAAAAAATAGATTTCTTAACATATCATGGTACATATCAATAATCTAAAATTTGTATCAAGGAATTATGAGAGAGTGGCTATTTCTAGGAACATTTCTATACATTAAGAACCTTCCAAAATCATACATTATGCTCTATTTAAATTTGGAATTTCTTATTGACTTATAATCTCTTCCTTACCCAAAAAAGTTGTGTTTTTTTGTTTTGTTTTGTTTTTTTTAAGCTAGCTGTCTTCTACCATGTTCCTGAAACTTCAATATATTTGAGAACACTCAGGCATCTTATAAAAATGCAGGTTCTGGGGCTGCCTGGGTGGCTTGGTGGGTTAAGGCTCTGCCTTCAGCTCAGGTCATGATCTCAGGGTCCTGGGATCGAGTTCCACATCGGGCTCTGTGTTAGGCGAGGAACCGGCAGCCTGCTTCTTCCTCCCCTCTGTTTCTCTCTCTCTCTAGTTGCCTCTCTGCCTTCTTGTGGTCTCTCTCTGTCAAATAAATAAAATCTTAAAAAAAAAAATGCAGGTTCTGATTAAGAGCAGGGCCTGTATTCTGCATTTCTAGCAATTTCCCAAGTGACACCAATACAGCCAGTCACAGGCAACCCTCTGAATAGAAAGTCTCTTAACAAGAGGTTCTCAACTGCTGCTCAGTGGGCAGGTGCTGGCTGGCTACTCACGATCATTTGGAGTGCTTGTGACCTGAGGTGTGGCCATCTGCATTTCTTCCATGTAGACAGAAGGGATTCTGTTGTTTAGATGAAGAGTTCTCAAAAATGTCAGGGAATGTGGTCACTTTGTAACTCTAAAGGGGGGAGAAGGGAGATCTCAAAGAGTAGTCATTTGTAGCACTACAAGTATGGTCTAAGGGCAGCTGTAGAGAGAATACTCCTTAGTCTACCTTGGGCCTTGGGTATTGTTACTGGCCAAGGAAGAGCAGGACAGTTGATTAAATGATCTGCTATGCACTATGAGCAAGAAAGAGTACCGAAGCACTCGGTTTAGATGCACCTTTAGAATGAAATGTGAGATCGCCAAAGCAATCAGTGGACATTGTGATATTATAATAAGGACTTAAATAATTTTATACTCAGAGAAGAGAAGGCATCTGGAATGTTAAGAAATAAGACTGTTAAGTCATAACATAAATCATAACCTAAGAATGTTAAGAAATAAGCAGGCATGACTGCCTTGCTTTAAAATTTCCTTGCTCCTCCTCCTTTGTCACCTCTCGTACAACTATTTAGGAACTTAGTGCCTGTCACGTAGCTGATATTCTGTAAGTATTTGTTGACTATTTTATTGCCAGCTTTATGTATTTTAACAATAAAAATATCTCACCAAAGAAGGAGAAACCACCGCTGTCATCAAGCCACCCCTGTGTCTAGCATTTTACACGTGTAATTGCACTTCTTGGGGCAAGCACGTCCTTTTATATACATGATTTCACTTTGCACAATCCAGAAGTCAAGCAGAACATATTCTGAAATGGAAGAAAGAGATAAGGAAAAGTAAATCCTCGAGGCTGTTCAAGTCATTTAATTTCATAGAGCTAGAGGAGGGTAGAGAAGGCACTCGGCACTCCATTTTCTCCTTTTCCTTTTAAGATGCTTTTCTCACTCTAGCCACAGTTTTTCCACCTCCATGGCTGTTGACTTTGAAATAGATGTGAAACTAACCACCTAAATAACTGTCTCTTTCAATCTTTCTATGTATCTTATGCAGGTATGCAGTGTCTAAGCTCACTATTCTTGCCACAGCTGTGAGAAAATAAACCTCTTTTTGTATTCTTCATAAACCTGTTTCTGTCATGTTGGATGCTACACCTCTCATATTCCCGTGGATTTCTTATTTTCTAGATGAGATTATGCCTCTGTTGAACCCAGCTTTCTGGGTTTCCAGTGAAATTACACTTACCCTTTTTTTCCAAACAAGACTAACAGAACTTTATAGTTTTTCTTGTAATTAACACTGACCTAATACATGAACTGCCTAGATATAACTTTAAAAAAGAAGTTTTGATTTTAAGAGTAAACAAAAAGGAATTTGAAATTCAATTATCAGCTGTTATGTATTTCCAAATAAGGTTTTAATTTTTTTCAGGTTTGAGGAATAAGGTTTCCTATCAAAATGCTATACTAGTGATTCATTTTGAGTTATTTTACCATTTAAAAAAGAAAAAAAAAAAAGTCCTTTCTTGGAGCCCCTGGGTGTCTCAGTGGGTTAACCCTCTGCCATCGACTTAGGTCATGGTCTCAGGGTCCTGGTATCGAGCCCTGTATCAGACTCTCTGCCCTTTCTTGGGTTGGATATTTGGATAGTTGGATATTTGGTCACTGAAAGGCAGTTTGCTTGGAAGTTTTGTTTTTAAAGCTGTGGATCTCAAACTAGTTTTTGTAGACAATCTCTCAAAATTCATACATTTCAGACTTTTTTATATTTCAGAACACATAAGTTATATTGTACTCATTATTGTAGTATCTGTAAGTTACTTAATAGTAACAATAGCAATTATGTGTTAATAACTTAATACATAAGTTATTTATTGTAGGGGTGCCTGGGTGGCTCAGTGGGTTTAAGCCTCTGCCTTAGGCTCAGGTCATGATCCCAGGGTCCTGGGATCAAGCCCCGCATCGAACTTAACAAGGAGCCTGCTTCCTCCTCTCTCTCTGCCTGCCTCTCTGCCTACATGTGATCTCTGTCTGTCAAATGAATAAATAAAATCTTTTTTAAAAAAGTTATTTATTGCAATATTTATTATTGTAGTATATATGCTACTTACCTGTGGTCTGTCACTCACTGCCTCTTTTGGTCATCAGTAGAATTTAAATAAAATAATGTGGTGGAAACAACCATATGTCTACATACATCTCTTCTCTCAATCTTGGTAATACAAGTGAGTTTTAGCAGAAAATTTACACGTGCTTAGCACGGGGCTCCCTATACTAGTCTCTCAGCCTCTCTTGCAGTTAGAACCGCATTACCATCTTCTGGACAACAGATATGTATAGAACTGAGTCCATGGCTATATAAAAAAGAGAGAATTGTAGTTCTTTTAGATACTTAATCCTTTTTTTTTATTTTTCCTCTGAGTGACTGGTGTATACCTTTATTCAGTATGACTGAATGTTAAATTCTTGTTCAGTCTGGAAACTCCTTTTATGCCCAAAATTGTTCTTTTTTTTTTTTCTTTTAAGATTTTATTTATTTGACAGACAGAGATCACAAGTAGGGGCAGAGAGGCAGGCAGAGAGAGAGAGGGAAGCAGGTTCTCCGCCGAGCAGAGAGCCTGATACAGGGCTCGATCCCAGGGCCCTGAAATCATGGCCTGAGCCGAAGGCAGTGGCTTAACCCACTGAGCCACCCAGGCGCCCCCCCCAAAATTGTTCTTACATGTTTCATGTCTTATTTGAGAGGAATTTCTCTCTCTCTCTCTCTTTCTCTTTCTCTCTTTCTCTCTCTCTTTCGTTTTTGCTCAAAGAAGGCAAAGTATTGTCATCATAATATATTTGTCCTTCAACTTTTGTGGAAAACTTTGCTTCATTCCTACAGATTTTATCAGACCTAGATTATGCCCCCTTCTTTGTGCTCTACATTTCTCATATTTTAAAAAGTTACTGCACTGCGTTGCCCTTGTCTATGGCTGAGTGAGGCATGTCCCTGTTGGTTCTCTTTAGTCCCGGTAAGTTATTTGTTTTTGTTTGTTTGTTTGTTTGTGTTTTTTTTCATGGTAATTTTTTTTTTTTTAAAGATTTTATTTATTTGACAGGCAGAGATCACAAGTCGGCAGAGAGGCAGGCAGAGAGAGAGAGAGAGGGAAGCAGGCTCCCTGCTGAGCAGAGAGCCCGATGCGGGACTCGATCCCAGGACCCCTGAGCCGAAGGCAGCGGCTTAACCCACTGAGCCACCCAGGCGCCCCATGGTAATTTTTAATAAGTAACTGAAGGGTACCTTACTTGAGTCCTCTAGGTGTATACTTCTATTTTGGGGGAAGTGGAGGTTATTTTTCTTCTTTCAGGATCACCATTCTGGGAGATGGAAAATGAAACCGATTTTGGTTCCTTAAGTGTTTGGGATTTTTATTGAAAGCAGTGCTATTTGTGCGGCTCCTAGGCTTCCCTTATGTTGCACTATTAAATGCACCCTGAGACACAGAACATGAGACTGTTAGCAAATCACTTCATATTCAATGTCTTGTGAATCAATAAAACAGAACTGACACAGAACTTTCTTTTCCAGCAGTGTCAGAGGCAATTTTTTTTTTTAAGATTGTTAAGTTCTCTTAGTTGGGTAGAAAATCTCTCTTGTTCGAATTACACTTTTTTTTTCTTTTTATTTGTCTCATAAGTTTATAAGAATCCTTATCATTTCATCATCATTAATATTGAAAATAGCTACCAAAACATCTTACTTATTAACTAATTCTCTTTGAAGATTTCCTTGGGAAAAAATGGTGACTATAATAAATTCTAAGGATACATTTGCATCAGTGTGTTTACTGAGTAGTGAGTGTTGGTTCAGTTAGACCTTTAATAAACATCCTCTTCATCTTTCCTTTGGAAGTTGCTCATTGATTATACCACAAAATGGGAAATAATCTGTTTCTTTTCAAAAGCAAACTGAGTGCACTGTCTGACAATAAAGGATCAGAATCTCCATTCTGTGAGTTTTATCACAAGAAAGCTCTTTTTCTGAAGGCATGGGGTCAAACACTATGGATTTATGAAATTCCTATTAATTCAGAGAGTGTCCCTAGTCCTCCACCTGAATAAGACAATAGTGAACTGGGAACCATGTAGAAATAATTCTTGTTGCACTATATGCTCCTCACTGTAGGAAGGTAGAATCTGCACAAAACCTCAGTTTTTTGTCACTCTTGTCTTCCAATATATGATAATTTCTGCTACATGTATGTGTTATTCATGAGTGCATATAAATAAATACATAAATACATATATGTGTATTTACATAAAAGTATTTAGATATTAGATAGATCACTTGAGATCAGCCTTTTGGGAAACTGAGTAAACTTGATCCAAATGCCATTTTTGCGACTTTGTGAATGTATAGAACCCATTACAAATGTCTGTAGGTTCCATGCCTCACAAGTACTTTCCTCCCCACAATCAGACACACCATTCATGTCAAATCTTCTTTGAGGAATGCCAACTGGTGCATCCACTCTGAAAAACAGTATGGAGGTTCCTCAGAAAGTTGAAAATAGAGCTACCCAATGACCTAGCAATTGCACTACTGGGTATTTACCCCAAAGATAAAGTCATGATCCAAAAGGGCACCTGCACCCCAATGTTTATAGCTGCAGTGTCCACAATAGCCAAACTATGGGAAAAGCCTAAATCTCCATCAACAGATGAATGGATTAAGAGGATGTGATATACAATGGATTATTATGCAGCCATCAAAAATGAAATCTTATCATTCGCAATGATGTGGCTGGAACTAGTGAACTATCTATTTCACTAGCTAAGTGAAATAAGTCAGTCAGAGAAAGACAATTATCATATGATCTCACTGATATGTGAAATTTAAGAAACAAAACAGAGGGTCATAGGGGAAGAGAGGAAAAGATAAAACCAGAGAGGGAAATAAACCGTAAGAAACTTTTAATCTTAGGAAACAAACTGAGGGTTGTTGGAGGAGAGAGGGGTGGAGGGAAGCGGTAACTGGGTGATGGACATTGGGGAGGGTATGTTTTGTAAAGAGCCCTGGGTAATATATAAGACTCATGAATCACAGACCTGTACCTCTGAAACAAATAATACATTATATGTTAATTAATTAAATTTAAATTTAAGAAAAGAAAAGAGAAGAAAGGTACCTTTGATGCCTTTTCGACCCCTCCCATGTAAATTGATTGACTTCCTGATCTGTTCCGATCCCAGGTAGCACGCATCTCTCTATAGTGGCTTTCCTCACATTGCTGGCTAGTTTTTGTCCATGTGGCACTTAGAAGACTGCTACCCGCTGAATTGCTCAGAGCAGGAAAGAAGGGAGAAAGGAAAAAAGAGTTAACTCTGTGAGGCTTGAATAAATGTTTGAATATGTGGATTTATGGTTAATGATGTGTTAAAAAGACATGCCAGCTTTGATTGTAAGTGTCAGCATGTGTATTATTAAAGTGTGGGCCTTGCTTGGAAATGTTTCACTGAGTAATTTAAGTAGTCTGTGACCTGTGAAGACATTGTTATTTACTTGGAAGTATTAACGATGTATCTGTAGAAGTGTCTGACATTTCATTAGGAAGTTTAATGAGCTTTTCAAGGTGATCTTGGTGGTCAGTTCAGTCCTAACATGTTATTATAATATGATCGGAGTGAAGAAGAAAAACTCAGTTAAGATAAACAAATTATTATGACTGACATGAAAACATTGCTAGGATTCTACATAAGTAATCTTTGATACACCATTGAAGCCAGAGGATATCTCAGGCAATATTTTGCCCACCAGACTCCTTTTACAGGTGAAAAGCTCTAAGCCTGAAAAAAAAAACAGGCTGATTTTTTATACAGTTGCTTTGTTACTGGTTGGCACTAGTTAGAACTCACAGAAACTGTAACTTCTGGCCACTATTCTCCAAATGCAGCTATTTGAGTTTGTGCTTCTGTACTTTAATTGTTTTAGCCCTTTAGGTAGAGTCCAGGCAGGTGGTGGTACTGAGCACACCACTGTGTTCGCTTGATAGGATCATTTGTCCCCCATTGGCATTTGGTAAATAATTGTATTTTTTATCCAAGCCCTTACAAAACCCTTAGGGGTGTGAAGAGATTGCGATGTGTATCTTAGGACAACCTAAAAATAAATAACATGTTATGATTTCATGATTTTAAGTTTAATTATTTATGTGAATTTAAATATGTATATATTTAAAATATATCTAATATATATTTATATATAAGATATGTTAAGTTTTTTTTTTTTTTTTTTTAAGAACAGGAGAGATGAGCGTGAGTGGGAGGAGGGGCAGAGGGAGAGGGAGAGACTCTCAAGCAGCCCCTTGCTGGCAGCGGAGCCCAAGGTGGGGCTCAATCTCAGGACCCTGAGTTCATGACCCGAGCTGAAACCAAGAGTTGGATGCTTAACTGAATGAGCCACCCAAGCACTCCTATATAAGACATTCTAAAGGGTGACTTTATTTTCCAACTATAATTGCATGCATGCATGTTTGATACAGAAAAAAAATGAACAAAGAAAATAAATTTTTTTTTTTTTTTTTTTTTTTGCATCATGGAAAGAACAGTTACAATATGTGAGCCTATCTACCAAATATAATCCTGATCCCTCTGAAAATGAGATATCTTGTGCTTTCCTTTCCAGTTGGTATTCATACAGATTTTCTCATGGTCCTAAACATTTTTGGTTAACATCAGATTAATAATTGCTTATTTATAACACCCGTCCCTCTCCTAAAAAAATTATCTACCAATCTAATTATCTAATGATCTATTTACATAATAATTAATTTAATGATTCTATCCTGGAATGGATTATATATTCACCTACATTTTCTTTGAGATATTGTGGTCATGAACGAATTTTCATTAAGAAAACTCTACAGTAGGGGTGCCTGGGTGGCTCAATGGGTTAAAGCCTCTGCCTTCAGCTCAGGTCATGATCCCAGGGTTCTGGGATCAAGCCCCGCATCCTGCTCTCTGCTCGGCAGGGAGCCTGCTTCCTCCTCTCTCTCTGCCTGCTTGTGATCTCTCTCTGTCAAATAAATAAATACATATCTAAAAAAAAAAAAAAGAAGAAGAAGAAGAAAGAAAGAAAAGAAAACTCTACAGTAGGGGCACCTTGGTGGCTCAGTTGGGTAAGTCTCTGCCTTTGGCTCTGATCATGATCCCAGGGTCCTGGGAGGGAGCCTGCACCAGGCTCCCTGCTCCATTGGGAGCCTGCTTTGCCCTCTGCTCCCTGCTCGTGCTCTCTCTCTCTCTCAGTATCTCCCTCTCTCTTCGTATCGAATAAATAAATAAAATCTTTTTTTAAAAAGTCTGTATCAGGGGCGCCTGAGTGGCTCAGTGGGTTAAGCCTCTGCCTTCGGCTCAGGTCATGATCTCAGGGTCCTGGGATCGATCCCCACATTGGGCTCTCTGCTCAGCAGGGAGCCTGCTTCCTCCTCTCTCTCTGCCTGCCTCTCTGCCTGCTTGTCATCTCTCTCTGTCAAATAAATAAATAAAATCTTAAAAAAAAAGTCTGTATCAGTAAGTAGAATGATGCTATCTGTACATTCTTTAGTAGGATTTGTACACTTGGAAAGTAATGATTGCCACTGAAATATACAAGGATTGAGAGTTTTATTTTTTTTAATCTAATCCAGTCCCCATTAATAAACTTAATTGAAGAATAAATGGGTTAATTAAATGTTCCTGTTGACTCAAGTTACACAAGCTCTGACCTGTGCTCCTTGATCCCTTGTAATGATTTTTAAAAGACCTTCTTTCCACATCTATAATTAAGCATCCTTCTGAAACTTCAGCCAATTAAGTTCTTATAAAATTAAGCTCCTCTGGTGGTTCTGTATCTTCCAGAGCCTCAAGCTCAACATGTATCAGTTTTTCCATGACTCCACAAATGAAGTAAAAAAAAAAAATAGTTAAACATATATTTGTTGTAAATTCAGCAGTTTTGGCAGGCTTCTTTCTTCCTTCAACTATAAAAGAGAGATAAACAGACTATCTATCTCACAGACTTACTGTGAAAAGTTAAATATATGGAAAGTGAGATCAGTCACTGGCTTATTGTCAGCATCTCATCAATGTTAGCTGTCACCATAATTATTATTATCACTGGGAATTAATAGTAAAATAGATAAAATTTCATATTGTTGTCAAGTAGTTTTTATTTACGTCTATTAAAAATATGAGTGTGACCAGTGATTGAACAGTGTGGAAAGCACTCAGTTAACATTTGTAATTGATTTGTTTTGGGTTACTCACAGTTTTTTCATGATTCTCTTTCTAACGTCCACTTTAAGAGACTTAAAGTGGATCTTTGAGGATCCTTCTTTTAAGAGTCTTCCTCTCACATTTGCTTTCTCCACAAGATTCTTCTTTCTCTCACGTTTATTTTCTTTGCAGTATATTAAAAGCAGTTGGGAAGTCAGGTTTATCACCAACATTGGTCCATACAGCTAACAAAACTAGTTTTTCTATGCAACACGCTTGACTGTGATATACTTGGGCTGTCAACACAATCAGCATTCCTGAAAGCGTGTTCCTGCTGATCCCTGCTGGTGTGCAAAGCCTTGATCACTGCAAGAGCTGCTGACTAGGACACCACCTGAGTGGAACATCCTGGATTTATTCATGAATTCTCCTTACTAAAAGCTATTTCTTTCTTTTTTTTTTTTTTAATTTTATTTATTCATTTGACAGGAAAGAGAGAGAGATAGTGAGAGAGGGAATACAAGCAGGGGAAGCAGGAGAGGGAGAAGCAGGCTTCTCTTGGAATAGGGACCTGATGTGGGGCTTGATCCCAGAACACTAGGATCATGACCTGAGCCGAAGGCAGATGCCCAATGACTGGGAGACCCCAGCACCCACTAAATGCTATTTCTAACAATTAAATGGGAACCTCAAAATCAAGATCACTAAGACTGGGCAGAGAGTTCTGGAAGTTTTATTATGTTATCACAACCATTTAGAACACCACAGCATGCAAAAAGTGTACATAAAAAGGTGAAAAGAAGAAATTAAATTTATGTTTGGAGTATCTAGCTCCATCCCAATTTTATTTTCCGTCTTCAATTCTGAATGTTCAGAAATATATCTACCCCTATAATATGTACTATGTTACATATGTGTATTTTACCAAATAAATATTTATAGATTACAATATATATATGCATACATGTGTATGAAGCTTAGATCTCGAACTTTCTCTCTCTTACTATGAAAACATGTTATTTTTATCACATGTAAGACTGTATATTGTTAAAACTTATAACAGCAATGTCCACAATAGCTAAACTATGAAAAGAACCTAGGTGTCCATCAACAGATGAATGGATAAAGAAGATGTGGTGTATATATAAATGGAATACTATGCAGCCATCAAAAGAAATGAAATCTTGCCATTTGTGATGACATGGATGGAACTAGAGGGTATTATGCTTAGTGAAATAAGTCAATCAGAGAAAGACAATTATCATATGATCTCCCTGACATGAGGAAGTTGAGAGACGAAGTGAGCGGTTGGGGGGTAGGGAAGGAAAAAATGAAAAGATGGAATTGGGAGGGAGACAAATCATAAGAGACACTTAATCTCACAAAACAAACTGAGGGTTGCCGGGGGTTGGGGAGTAGGCAGAGGGTGGTTGGGTTATGGACATTGGGGAAGGTATGTGCTATGGTGAGTGCTGTGAAGTGTATAAACCTGGCTATTCACGGGTATATACTCCTGGGGCAGAGGCTTTAACCCACTGAGACACTCAGGCACCCCAGAACTTATGATCAGTACTCTTAAGTGGCAATGGCCCCTTACTGGTGAGCAGTCCTGCATTCTTGTACATCACTCAGTCTATCAATTCTCCCAATATGATGCCTACTTTATACTTCCTTCTCTCTCCTCAATCTTTAAACTCCTCCTGCTCAACCCATTGTATTAGTTGATATCCCTATATGTTAGTTGGGTTTCTCCAGAAAAACAGAACCAAGAGGAAGTGTGTGTGTGTGTGTGTGTGTGTGTGTGTGTGTGTGTTTGTGTGTGTGTGTGTGTGTGTGAGAGAGAGATATATCATTTATATCAAAATATATCCATCTATTGAGAGAGAGACTTATTTTAAGGAAATGGCTCACATGCTTATAGAGGCTGGTAAATGAAAAAATTGCAAGATGGATTAACAGGCTAAAGACCCAGAGAAGAGCCAGTGTTGCAGTTTGGGTCTCAGGGCTGTCTGCTGCAGAATTCCTTCTTTCTTGTTGGTTGATCTTTTGTCCTATTCTTCTTCAACTGATTGGATGAGACCCTCTCAAATTACAGAGGGCAACAGGCTTTACTCAGAGTCCACCAATTTAAATGTAAATCTCATTCAAAAACACATTCACAAAAATATCCAAAATAATGTTAGACCAAATATGTGGGCATTGCAGGTCAGCTAGGTTGACACATAAAACTAATCATACTCTGCTTCATCTTTCATTAAGAAAATAGAAGCGATCTATGTTGAACATTGTTCATTTACCCTTCTACCTGTACTTTACAGCTTTTACTACACTTCTCTGTGTCCCATAAATCTGTACTCTATGGACTATATCAGTTTGTTCTTTCATCTTTTGGCTTCCCATTGGGCCTGGGAATTCCTGGCAGCAGATGGAAGGAAGCTGGGTAGAGAGTTCAATATATTTGTGTGTTCTTAATACATGGTCAGCTAGAGCTGTTAGGATTTTCAACAAGTTCATGACTTCTGTTAAGGTCTATCTGCCGAGTTAAACATTCTTCTCTAGAATTTATGTCTCCACACTTTATATCCCCAAAGTATTTATAGCTTCACACTACTGCACTACCTCTTCTGGTTGTCCTTCACACTTCCTACATCTTGGCAAATAGTCCCTCAAACCTACATAAAATGATTTTATTTTGATTGCCCAGCCTTTTCTGAAGGAAACTTAATTAATACATTTTAAGAATGCTGTCGCATGCTTTTAGCACATCTAGCAGTCTATCTACACTATTACCCATTTACTTTGACTTTATGCTTATACTTACACTGGGTGGATTACCCATATACTTAAGTCAGTACTTACACTTGTGCATTGGCTCTATACTCTACTCATACTCAAGAATATCTGATAATTGTCCCTTCTCTTATGTATCATCAGTTTCTCTATTTCATAAATATTATGCTGTTGTATCACCCATCTTTGAAATGTCATGACTCAACCCTTCATTGCCTTACAGTTGCTGCCATATTTCTCTGCTCTTTTTTTTTTTTTAAAGATTTTATTTATTTACTTGAGAGAGAGACAGTGAGAGAGAGCATGAACGAGGAGAAGGTCAGAGAGAGAAGCAGACTCCCCATGGACCTGGGAGCCCGATGTGGGATTCGATCCCGGGACTCCAGGATCATGACCTGAGCCGAAGGCAGTTGTCCAACCAACTGAGCCACCCAGGCGTCCCTCTCTGCTCTTTTTAATGGCAAAACTCTCTGAAAGACTGCCTGTGCTTTTAAATATATTTTCATTCACACAAATTCACATTTCACTGCACCTCTGTAAAGGCAGCTCTTTCCTTTCAAGGTCAATAGTAAACACCATACTGCTAAATTAGAATATTAGTTCGTAGTTCTCATATTAAGTTATACCAGCTGTATTTGCAATACTTGATCACTCCCACATTCCTAAAATATTTGCTTTACTTGAATTTCATGACTCCACATCTCTGGGATCTTTTCCTTTCTCATTGACCATTCCTACTCATTCCCCTTTGATAACTGTTTCTTACCTTTTTAGATATTTCCTTGTTGGAGTATATCAAACCTGGGTCTTCAAAACTTTTTTCTTTTTCTTTCTTTCTTCTTTTTTTCTTTCCTTCTTTCTTAGAGAGAGTGAGAGAGCATGCACGTGTGTGTGAGTGGGCCGGATGGGGGTTGGAGTGGAGAATCTTAAGCAGGCTTCATATCAAGCACAGAGCCTGAGGCATGACTCAATCTCAGGACCCTGAAATCATGAGCTGAGCTGAAGTCAAGTGTTCTATCCTTAACGAACTGAACCACCCAGACACCCCCTAAACCTCTCTTCCACCTATTCTCTATTTTTTATGTAAAGTTTGTGAGGATATATACTTCTTATATTCATATTTT
The DNA here is from genome assembly GCF_022355385.1 of Mustela nigripes. NCBI lineage: Eukaryota > Metazoa > Chordata > Mammalia > Carnivora > Mustelidae > Mustela > Mustela nigripes. The sequence goes on along the minus strand of NC_081557.1, from coordinate 28,172,232 downwards.
CTGCTTGGACCACTCCTTTGAATTTCAGGTATTTATATCTAAATGTTTAATAAACATACCAATTATTAAGCTTAAATGACATTTCAAACTTAAGAAATCCAAAAGCAATGTGTCCTACTATCTTCCTTATATGTGGAGCTATTGAGAGAAACAATCTGTGGTCATCTTTGATGCCTCCCTTTTTCTCAAATCCCTACAGATAAAAAGAAATAGTGATTTTATGCTATATCTACCATTTTACAGTATTGTCAATATTAACCAAATAAGAAAGTTTAATTCAAATCAGATAAATCTGTTCTAAGTTTCTGACCACCATATTTTCAGAAGTCAGTTTCATTATAAATTTACATTTTTATTTTTTAAAAATAGATTTTATTTATTTGAGAGAGACAGAGCGGGGTGGGGTGGGGGGGAGAATACAGAGGGAGAGAGAGAAGGAGATGCAGACTCCTGCTGAGCAGAGAGCCCGATGTAAGACTCCATCCTAGCCCCCTGAGACCATGACCTGAGCTGAAGGCAGAGGCTTAACCCACTGAGCCACCCAGACACCCTGCATTTAGCTTTAAAACTACACCTTTGGATGGGGTGCAGTGTCATTTTCAGTGGGTCTCTACTGTGGTTTCTTTGTGATACGTGCAAAAATTAACAGGAATAACTGGTAAATAAGTATATTTTAGCACTATTTGTCATGACATGAGAAAAACTGCTTGTAGATCAGTGTCAGAATCTTTATTATAATCTGCTTATCCCTCACTTATTTATTATTCTAAGTACAATTGATAAATGCTTTTTTCTTTTATTTTGAATAGTTTTTTGTCTTTTAATCAGTACAACTTCTGTTTCAGGTTTTTTAAAAGCTTTTTTTTTTTTTTCCCCTGAAGATCACAAATTGCATGTTAAGCAGCTCTTATGTTTTATTTTTGTTATCTCTCTATCATGGTAGTAATAGATTGCTCAGTAGAGCAACAGGACATGTGTATTCACTAAGTGTCCAGAGCTTCGCCTTCATGCCACTACTGACCACAGCACAACTGATAAATAACCATTATCTCCCAGGATCTCACAAGGTAATAGAATTAATATAATTACTAGCAAACTGTTATATTGGCCATCAAAAAGTTAAATTAGCCTACTGGTTATCTGAACTTACTAGTTATTTCTTTTTCAGGAGGGGGGGATCTATTTATGAATCAACATCTCTGTCTTTTCAGACTAATATTCTAGTATTCAGACAGTCTTGAAATTATCAGACACACTCCTTTTGTGATCCAAATTTCAAACTGTGAAAGCAGTAAAGGTAAGGGAGCCGAATCTTAGATATGGTAAGAATTTTGATGTGATAAGAGTATGTCAAGGATTTTCTCCTAATGCTCAGGTCCCTTTCTTTTTGAGCTCCTTTTTTTTCAAACAGAAGGCAGCTTGCTTACTTGCTTCCTTGCTTTTTCTTTCTTTCCTTCCATTTTAACGTTGGAGAGCTTTGAAATAGAAGCCTTTATTTTAAAATATTCCAGACATTGTTTCTATGTAGAGAAAAGTTTATTTAGCTCCTGTAACCTATCTTTCTTACACTGCTATTTTCAAAGAGTGAAACTTGATGCAAGACTATAATGTAACATAAGCACCTCTAGTACCATTTGTTGGGCACCTACTCTATGTGAGGTACTGTGTTAGTAGGCTTTTTACATGTATTACTTCTCTCAATCTTTATAGCAACCCAGTCAGGCAAATGCTGTCATCTCTGGCTTCATGGAAAATGTAATGAACCTCAATGAAATAAGCATGTCTAATTCACCCAAACAGGAAAAAGCAATGATTGGCTTTGAACCAAGGCTTAGTTGGCTTGAAGATCCAGATACTCTATTTAGTGATAGTTCCCTTTTACCAAATTCTGGCATTTTCCTTATGCCCATACCCGCCCCCCATCTTGTCCACATGCAAAGCACTACTGTCATTCCTCCTCAGCCCATACCCTGCTTCTACCTGTATGGGCTCAGTGGGTGTCCCTGGGGGTGATGCAGGCCACAGCTGAAGATGCAGTTCAGGTGAGACAGGAGGCTTTTCTTTTTTCTTTTCTTTCCTTTCTTTCTTTCTTTTTCTTCTTCTTTTTTTTTTTTTTTTAAGATTTTATTTATTTATTTGACAGAGATATAGAGAGCACAAGTAGGCAGAGCGGAAGGGAGAGGGAGAAGCAGGCTCTTCACCGGGCTGGGAGCCTGATGCGTAGCTCGATCCCAGGACCCTGGGATCATGACCTGAGCCGAAGGCAGTCGCTTAACTACCTGAGCCACCAAGGCACCCCAGGAGGTTTCTCTCGAAGCAAATTTGGCAACTTGCATTTTTTATTTCTCTCCCCCATTTTTTTTTTTTAAAGATTTTATTTATTTGACAGAGAGAGAGAGAGAGAGATCACAAGTAGGCAGAGAGGGAGGCAGAGACAGAGACAGAAACAGGCTCCCTGTTGAGCTAAGAGCCCTACGTGGGGCTCAATCCAAGGCTCTGGGATCATGGCCTGAGCCGAAGGCAAAGGCTTAACCCACTGAGCCACCTAGGCACCCCTCTCCCCCATTTTCGAAAACAAATCTTGACCTATTGCTTCCTGGAAGGCTGGTCTACTTTCTGGGATTCAGTTGTCTTCCATTACCTTACTGCTGAATTCTTGTTTGATCTTAGTCTGAGTTTTCGCTAAGCAACTTAACTGGGAGTTGACATCCTTACAATATTTTGATGCACAGCAAAGCATTCAGTATCCCATGCTGATGGCAGTCCTACACTGGACAATTCAGATTCTCCTCTCCCCCAACCTGTATCATTGCCGATGTGCTAATTATTGATATTTCGGCCTTTCCTAGTTTTCAAAGCTCAGCTCTGAGCTCTGGAACCATTTTACGTTGTAGAGGTGAAATCAATTGTATTTTTATTTGATTTAGGATTTCCTGTTGTGATTAATTTCTGAATGATCCTGGGTCATCCTGTAGGGCTGAATCTGTACTCTCCAAGCGCTTCCTTCATGTGTAAATACATTCTGTTAATACGGCTACCTGCTGCTTGCTGTGGATGTCCTCTACTCACAGATGGGCTGCAGTGAAAAGATTTGTATGTATCCTCCTGATTTTTAGTTGTAAAAGCACAAAGAAAACCCTGACCTAATCTTGGCATGCAAAAATTGCACCAGACAAAGTGAAATAGGCATTGGACATGTTAGCCAAGGCTATTACAATAGGGGAGTGAAGCTGAGCAAAGTCTGAATTCAACTCTGTTGACAGAATGGCAGGAAGGTAGTTACTCTCCGCGGGTGAGCTGGAGAAGTACTAAAGGAAGGGGGGGGGAGATGAATCAGTGGGATGCCTAGTGCACATGGAATTGTTCTTGCGTTTGCAAATGTTTTCTCTGTGATTAGGCCACCTGCATTTGCTAATCATTGCCCCTAAAAGTTAGGCTCCTACCTTCCCACACAGACCTGAACATAGGAGTGCCATCTTCTTTGATGGTTGCCTTTCAGATAGCACCCTGTGCATCCTAGAAGATATTCCTGGGATGGAAAACTGGTAAGACACTTTTTTTTTTCCTCCTTTTTTTCTGCAAGACACTTTTTAAAGATTTACATCTCAAAAGGGCAGGGAAGGAATTACAATGATAAGTTTACTCAAATAAATGCTCTAAAAAAAGGGAGGTCAGGACCCAGAGTCAGGAAGAGGCCTGTCTAAAATTAAGTCAAGCTGAGGGATATGTTAAGGCTGTTTTGGTCAGTTTCAGTGCCTTTAAGACATCACTCATTACTCCTAAGTTGTTTCCTCGATTTTATTTATCCTTGGACTGCCTGTTCAACAACTCCGAGGCAACAGCAGCTGTTCTAACCTGTTTTGGTTTTGTTCTGTTTTGTTTACTAGCTGCCTTGACAGATTTTTTTTTAAATTTTTTAATTTTTTTATAAACATATAATGTATTATTAGCCCCAGGGGTACAGGTTCACACACGTCACAGCGCTCACCATAGCACATACCCTCCCCAATGTCCATTGCCTTGACAGATTTTCTCTCTCTCTCTCTTTTTTAAAAGTTTTTATTTAAATTCCAGTGAGTAAACGTACATTGTAACATCGGCTTCAGGTGTACAACATAGTGATTCAACAATTTGTACGTCACTTCGTGCTCATCCTGGTTAAGTGTACTCTTAATCCCCATCCCTAGTTCACCCATCCCCCCCCCACCTCCCTTCTGGTTCTCTGTAGTTAAGTCTGTTGTTTCTTGGTTTGCTGCTCCCTCTCTAGCTCTATCCATGTCTGCCAACATAGTCATGAGAGAGTTATATGCATGTCTCCTTTTTCCTTTATGTTCTGATCCTCATGTATTAATAAAAAATAAAAAAAAATACTCTTTCTCTTTTACTGATTTGAAAAGAAAGTAGAACATATGTTTTCTTCAACCCTGTCATTATGTTTGTCATTTCAAGTAACGGATAAATAAAGATAATACTTTTTAAATGTCAAATTCCCCATTTGATTCTAAGTAGCGGGTTAAGAATTTAATTACAGAGCCTGGCCTTGTTAGCCTTGTCAGATCCCATTAGCTACTTAGAGAATTTGAGAAGGAAGTCCTATTAAACCATGGCCTAACAGAAGAGAAAAGTTGAAGGGTTCGTAGGAGAGGAAAAAGTTTTCCTCAACTCTCCTGGTATCCCTGTCTGAAAATTAAACTGACAAAGAAAGGCTAATAAGAAAAACAAACAAACAAACAAACAAACACATGATTATTTAATAAGTTTTATGTGACATGGAAAACTTTATTAGGAAATGAAAACCCAAAGCAATAGACCTGTGTATTTTTATACTAGGTCTGATGAACTGTGGGCAATTGTATATCAATATGACAGACTAAGGAATATGAGGTACCCATAGTAAACTCAGGGAAACTTGGCAAGTCATGGTTGTTACGATTCTTCTTGGCATTCCCTTGTCTTCAGATATAAGGATATACCTTTCCTCCAGGTATAGGGAGGTACCTCCCATAGGAGGGTTTCGTATCTGTTTCTGATAAGAAGGGTAGGAGGGGCGCCTGGGTGGCTCAGTGGGTCAAAGCCTCTTCCTTTGGCTCAGGGCAGGAAGCCTGCCTCCCCTCCCCTTCTCTGCCTGCCTCTCTGCCTACTTGTGATCTCTGTCTGTCAAATAAATAAATTTTAAAAAATCTTTAGGAATGGTGAGAGGAAGATTAGTGTGACCTTCCTGCTTCTGCTGTTTGCTGAAACTTCTTCAGCCTAAAATATTCAGTGTGCCAAAGTGCCATATTTGAGGGTAGTGTTTCCTGAGCCCACGAGGTTGATTGCACACTGATATACTCCGCATATTCTCCTGTGATAGTCTATTTACTCCACGTACTCTAATATACTCTTTAAGTGCAGACATGGAGTTCCTAGTTTAGTGGGGGTGTTTTTGTTTGTTTGTTTGTTTGTTTTGTTTTGTTTTTTACCTTAGATTTTTTACCTTAGATGAGTGTGTACAAATTGGTATTTGTTCTTTATCCCAACGCTGATGGTGCCCAGTAGTGAGCGTGTGCGTTTTCAGAATGGCTGAGACTGGGCTCATGGAAGTGGATTCAAGAGACTAGCAAAGCTGATGAAAATTAAAATCCCAAACTCAGGCTCCTAGTCATTGTGCCCTAATCACTTGAGCTAAATACTCCCCATGTTTTGATACCTAGCACTTTAGAATGAAATAGGAGCCATGGTTGTATAAAGTAGTTATGGATTAAAAAAAAAATCAATTTAGTGCACTATAATTTAGATAAATAAAGTGTGCCATTTTGTTGTCTCAATTGTGTTTTGCTTTTTCATCTCCTAAGATTTTTTCAAGAGGCAAACAAGTAATTTAGGGAAAGTACACTTAGAGATAAAGGCTATAAAATACCGTACTATCAATAAAATACAGGAATATGTGGCAGTCATAGTCACCTTCTTAACCAAGAAGTTAATTTCAAGATTACAGGACCTCAGAGTTTGAACAGATTTGGGAATATTTTGGCTAGGAATTCCACCTTTGATGGTTTCTTTGTGTTTAACTGAGGAAGTTAAATTTTTAAAACTCCCCCAGTAAGTAGAGTTCAAACTTAGTTCCTTAACCTCCTAGCCCATCACTTTTCAAAGGGGTCCTGCTTTACTAAGACCGCTCATAATTATTTCTATTTCTTGATCACTAATAGGGTGTTCATATAGATTGAACACATAATTTAGTGGTGAAACGTAGTTCTGTGAAGGAATTTATGTATTTTGTACTGTTTGTCATCATTTCTGCTGTAAGTATGATTTCAAATCTTCAGGGTTTTTTCTTTTTCTTTTGTTTGTTTGCTTTGTACTCCATCTTCTCTTGGGACTAATTGGTAGAAGGCCAGTGATATAATATTTATTTTTGAGTTCTAAAAGTTTGCTAATTATTCAGTAACTGTATCTGATATCTCCAGCATTAAAAAAACATAAGAGACATGAATAAAATGATAATAGCAATAACAATTAACAACTGTGAAGAGAATACATCTTGCAGAGCATCTTAATGAGTTTCATTGCGCATAATTCTCCTAATATCTATGTGAAGGTGAATGGACCAAACTCATTTTACTGATTAAGGAATAGAGGCTCCAGTAATTTATTGGAATTAGGACTCGCCCAACAAAACAGGATATTCTAACTGGAACCTGAGCTCTCAGGAGGATCTGTATCGTAGGTGTGTCAGTATTTCAGGGTTCTACAGTTCTCTATTTTTACAGTGTTCTTACATATTTTGGACTAAATCTTGAGAGGGATTGGATAGCTAGCAGAAGCACAGGGCGCTAGACCACACTGAGATTCTGTGACTCACTGCCAATGGCTCATCTCCAGGCACCTGGAAGGAACAGCACACCACTTCTCGGGCTTGTGCACGTGCCTGCAATGATTCTGGTCGGCTACAGAGGGCGCGGATGTTCAGTGACTGACCTTGTCCTGTGGCCCTGAGGGCTTAGGAACCAAACACCTTACCATGCTGTGCATGAAGTTCTCAAGAGATTCTCTTTCCTCCACAGACCAGGCGTTGCCTTGAGACATTACGTAAAAGTATTTTGAGTTTTCTCAGATGTGTCACAGTTTTGCCTTCTGAGTACAACTTTGAATTTTAGATCCAGGAAGAGCTCATTTGAAGCACAGTGTGGTGAATGAATTGTTGAATTTTTCAGGAAAAAAAAAAAACTGGTGCTTTCAAGACCTTAAGCAAATGGGACATGCAAAACAAGCTGTGCTCTCCTCATATCACCTGGGATTGTCTTTTTTAAATAACTTGATTAGAATTTTCCATGGTTATCATGTCCTAGCTGTCTTCTCTGCTACTCTTTCCATTTGTACCCGTTGTGCGAAATAGGTATGACGTTTCATCATAAACCACAAACAACATGTATTTCACTTTTGTAATTGCAATAGGTTGGTTATAAAAAGTGATATCAACTACAACTGTTGCTTGGTTTTTAAATTATAACCATTGTGTGCATGTGTGTGTAATAACAAGGTGTAGAAAAGAAGAGTAAAAGAGATAGAAAAAAGAGGTCCAGAAGATACACCTGAATGGAATGCCAGAAATTTACCGGACTGACTTATGATCAGTCTTCCGGTGAGCTCTGGTTGAGTTTAAGTTTTCTTATGGACAAATTGGGCTGAACTTCTTTAAATGATATAAATGCAGATTTCTATAATAGCTTTTTAAGTGAAATATTGCTTCACACGACATAATTTAGATAGTACACAGATTGTGCTTGTTTTGAAGTACATTTCTAGCATAGCTTAGTTGAATGGATTATGCAGATACAGAGATCAATGAAATAAATCCTTCTCCAGAGTACTGCAAAGTATTTACATATTCATGTTTTATCCTCTACAGCAAACCATCCTCATGGGTAAGAAGCAGGGGTAGGTTTGGAGACAACAGAACCTGGTAGATAGGGTTTCAGGCTTCAAGTTGGAGTATCTGTTGAAGTGACATTAGCCAAGTAATTCAACCACTTTCCACCCCAAATCCTCTTGAATAACATGAAAAATCAATGATCCCACTGAATGGATAGTTGGGGAGTTAAATTAATTCATATGTATAAACACTTAAGAATTGAATAACTGTTAGTCTTTGCCATTATCATATTATGGTATAAAATAATGCAAGATTCTGAATTTTCATCTTTGTTTGAAATGACTTTCTCGTGGCCCATGTCCTAATACTCACTTCTGGGTACTTCTAGTTGCAGCTCACCCCCACACAACTTAAGTATCATTAATCTTCTAGCTATATCATGACCATAATTTTACAACCAAGAATGTACATATCTCCAGTTTTGGTTGTATCTGTCATTCGCATTCTCTCACCCCTTTGGCTAATATTTTAATAGCTCTTGGCAAGTCTGTTATTGAGAAGCATCATTTTAACTTCTATAAAATAGTTGCTTGATGGGATGTGTGAGTATTCTACTGAATGCTGTGAGTCAAGGTCTAGTAAAGGCAGCACTAAAATTTTTAGACATATGAGATCAAATGGATCAAATTTGTAGATGAAACTGTGCATATTGTCAAAATACTATGTTTGTAGAGTGAGCATGGTGTTTTAAATTTAAATTATATGTTTATTGTGAAGAGGTAGTACTGACATGGGGATGTTTGGATGGCAGGCATCCCCTAAACACACATGGCACTGCCACCAGTATCTGTCACATAGGAGGGACTTCATAATTGTAAATCCCTTTCCCATGCAGAAATGTTGCGTATGTTAAGTCTTTATTAATAAAGTGGTCCTTTTGTTTATCAAAAAAAAATATGGCATCCCACAGTTAAGAGTCTGATTTAACTCAGAATGGATATCTGTTAGTCTAAGAGAGGTAGAAATTTTGAAAGCCACAGTTGATGATGATGATGTCAGTGAGGAGAATAATGATGATAATCTTTAATGCCTAAAATTTGGTAACCAGCGTAGAAAGTTGCTTTTATGTAAATCGTCTCATGGAATCCTAAAAGCAATTTTTTTCAAGGGATGTACTTTCCTTCCCGTATTACACATGAGGAAACTGGACCTCAAGAATCTTATTCAAGGTGAGAAAGCAACTGAAACTCAAATCCAAAAGCTCTTTCTTCTACCAACAAATCTGCCATTTCGCAATAAAGATGCTTTCTGTCTACTCATCCGTGATAATTTAAGGGAAAAATACCATCATTGGCATCTTAAATTCATATTAGTAAGATGAAAACTTTTAGGATTCATCCAAGAAAACCTCCAAAATAACTGATTTAATTTAGAAATTTAGAAATTGACAAGTTTGTCTTAGAAAACTGTTGATAAGACACTAATAAGAGCCATAGGTAAACATTTAGTACAATTTGCCAAACTGTACTTTTTTCCATTTATTTTTTGAGATGTTCTATGTTTTGAGATGTTTTATGTTTTCTCATTATTTATGAGAGAAAATAGTGAGGGCCTGACAAGGCATTGAGAAAAATACAAGGGAAAGAGAACTTTGAAAGTAGAACCAGTTCTCCAAATATGATAACCTATAATAATAGAAGGAATTTTGTTTTCACTTTACTTTTCTTTCTGTTATTAAAAATCTCTCTCTCTCTCTTTTATTCTTGATTTTTAATCATTTTGGGGACTTTGATGCTTTGTGAAACACATTTTTTATGTTTATTTTATATTTGAAAAGTTAAAAAAAAAGTTAAAAAGTTAAAGTATAATAAACCTCTTTCTTTGTAGCCATAGCATCTTAGATTTTATGTTACTTTGATATGGGAAATTTGCAATCAACTTTTACCACCACAGGAAAGGAGTCTCCTAAGTTTCCATCTGCCTGATGGGCAACACCAAATCACAATGCACAATGGGCATTCAGTCTAGAGACGAGATAGAAAATGCAGATTTTCCCTCCAGACTCCGTTTCTACACTCTAGGACCTGGGTCTTTCCATCCTGTCTGCTGAGCATTCTCTTTCCCCTGCTTCCCATTAGGACAGGAGAAAGAATTTTCTGGAACTTACAGAGAGTAGAGTGCAAGAGAAAGTTGCATCTCTGGCTTCTGGAGTGGATCTTAAATGCATTTCCCATAAATGTACTGCTTTCATAGTGGGCAGGATGGCCAAAGCAGTCCCACTAGAGTAAGAAGTGCCCAGGCTGGGCTTACTTTGTCTGGGTGAGCTTCCTCCCTGTGTTTCTCTGTGTGCTTCTGAGGGATAAGGAGTTACAGGCAGACAGGCAACTTACAAGCTGAGTTTTATTACAACAGTGTAAATTTCAGCCACTGGAAAAAAATCAGTTGCATCTTTGCAAGGACTGTGCGTTATTGTGATCTTTTTCTCCTTCTGCTTTTCCTGTATCATCCTCATTGTGGTCATCATTGTTCTAAAAATAAGTAACCTTAGCCAAGCCTTTTCAATATCCAGGCACAATTCTAAGTGCTATATATACATGGGCTTACTCAATTGTCACAATATTTGTATGAATTAGAAACTATCTTTACTTTTATAGAGAGACGAAACGGAGGGGTACATAAGGAAAAAAAAAAAAAAAAACTTATACAAGCTATGAAGTTCAAATCGGGCCTCTGACTTGACATCGTTTTCCTGGAGAGGATTTGGCTCATAGGTCTTGAGTCTGGCAAAAGTAGTTAGCTTTGCTAAATATGAACTTTGTGGCTATAGTCAGCTTACCGTGCATCTTGAACCTCAGCTTCTTAAAGCTTATCTGAATAGGAATTATCTCTGTTCATAAAATGGAATAAATAATAATAGCTATCTCCTAGTAATAGTGTAGATATTAAATAAAATAGGGAGAAAATCATTTCATCTTCTGGCAGTGAGAATTACCATTCAGATACAAAAGTAATAGGCATTATTATTTTCCAATCAAAAAGAATTAAGCAAATTTAATGTTCCCTTAAGTTTAGACATTGAGCATGACTTGCTGATTGATTGCTTCAGTAAATGAAAATTTTAATAGAGGTACTTAATTAGTCTAGCTAATTAACTAAACAATCCTAGATATCATTGGAAATAAAAGAGAGCAGGAGTCCAGATTTGATCTTTTTAATTTAACTTTAATTCCTCCTTTTTACTATATCCTCCTTCCCACACAGTGCTCTCCACCCAGCCCCATCCTTTTCAGGGTTCAATGCTAAGAAGCAGAGGACATTTCACCTCCCTTCTCCTCCCCACTCCCCATATGTACACCTGAAGCCTTGGAGGTAATGGCACTCAGAGCCTAACCCCTGCTAAAACATTCTTGGCAAGTCTTCACTGGGAAGTTCTTGTGAAAAATCTCTGTGGTACCCTCCTCCTGCCTTATCAACAATATTCAGTTATGTATTGCATTATGTTATGCTGTGCTGATGCCTAACACTAACTTGCAACCCGACGGAGGCAACAAAACCATCTGGGGACATGTGACATTATGATGCTTTCGGAATTGCCGAATGGAAGATATGTAGGATAGCAGTTCAGGCGGGAGTTACTGGGTTCCCTGGATAAGCATGTTTGCAGCTGTAGTGAACCCAAGGTCAACCTCCTATGTGACGGTCTCTTGTCTACTGTTCAACTGGGAAAAGTTGAGGAGGTTTTGCTTTCAAGATCGTATGCTCGCTCTTCACCAACTCACTGTTCCCGCTGAGAGACTGAACAGCACCTAACAGGACTGGTTCTCTGGAACTCTCTTTTAGACAGATTGGGAAAATCATGCAAATACTAATATAAGCCCAGGTTGAAAGTTTCTAAATGATGAGGATAAAATTCTTTCCTCAATTTGCTTTTCCTGTAATTCTGTGATTCCTGTAATTGAAAATAGCATCCCCCCCCCTTTGGAACCTATTTTATGGTGATCTATTTTTAGTATCAAATAACTAAAAGCTATTGTGAATTCTACCTGCACTTAGCACCAGACTGAAAAGACTTATAAAACTGCAGAATAGATTTAAGCTTCCAAATCCTCTTCTGTTTCATGTTACCTCATGAAACCTGTTTTTTTTTTTTTCTCTTTAAATTGTACTTGGCTCCAAAATATAAATTCCTAAAAGGGCTCTTATTAAAACAATTCTTTTCTGAGGGTTCACGTATAACGAGAGAATGTTGCTCCTGCGGAATCAACATCCAACCTTTCACATCAAGGAGGTGCTAATATAAAAGAATTTCTGAAGGCAGAGGTAATTTTTAAAAGTCATGGCTGGCAAGGGAATATTATTTCCCTGTTTGGAATAGAGCTGCCTACCTCCACAACCCAAATTCTAAATGCATTTTTAGAGGCTCTGAGATACTCCACTAAAGACACCTTTTATTCAAGTCTTATGTCATGTTCGTTCATAATAATAGTTGCAGATTTTAGAGATGTGTTATGTTTTGGGAAGAATGTATCAAGCATTTTAATATGTTAATTTATATAGACCATTACAACAATATTGTGGAATCCATGACATTATTATTATTATTATTGTAGTTGCTGCTATTATAATGATTATATAATGAGGTTTAACATGTTGTCCATGGTAACAGCACTATAGAAAATGAGATTTTCTGGGACAATTCTTTGTACTGCTACATACTGCTTCACAAAAGAGACTGAGAAAATACTATTTTAGATATTTTTTTTAGAAGGGATTTACAAGGAATCAGGTACTCATAGCTTAGCATGGGATATATGCAAAATTCTCTTAATTCTGTTTGTTGTTTTTTAAATATAAGAAGGGGTATGAACTAACGAAAAGAGTCTAGGATTTAGGGAAATATCTGTTTGCACCATTTAATAAATGTCCCAAGCTTGGAAAATTACTTCTCTGAGCCTCTTTCCTCACCTGCAAAATGGGTTCAATAATACCTACCTAAAATTGTTTTTATAAATCCTTAAAGTATGTAAGAAGCAGAGCATATGGTAGAGTCTCAATAAGTGACATCATGAACGGGTTTATAAGGGAGCTTTTTCTGTAAGTACGCAAGATGACTTGGAAGGACTTATGAGAAAGAAATATCTCTTCATCATCGAGAGATCCGAAAGCAACACAAGGTTAAAGAGAGATGGAGATACTGAAGCACACACCAAGTGACCACCACGGAGGAGACAAAGAAGTGAGGCTAATGTTGGCAAAGTGAGGGACCAGTGGATCTCCAGGACTCTCAGATAAAGATGAAGTATCCAGTTAGTCCCCCTAAGTTGGGAAGTTTATAGGAAGCACACCCTGACCTCATACTCTTCCCTTTGTCAACATCTCTTGGTTTCGCTCTTACAAAGAATTAGCTCAGCAAAATTGTATTAAGTGACTCAAACAAGCCAGGTGCAATGTTAAAAGAGGCTGGAAACTTCCAGTCTGAAGATGTCAGCAATCATCTCTGTATGTATTTTGATCTTAGAAAATTAGAACCACAATATGTTGCTGAGATCTTCTGGCCCACCATTTTTTAAAACCTAATTTGGATTTTCTCTGAACCTGACTCCAAAACAAGAATCCAAAACTAAATGGTCAATTTGGGAAGTAGGATAAAAATGGCAGGAGATGGAGAAGTAAGACAAAACATGGAAGGTGGACAATTAAGGGTGATAGAGTTTATCATCTTTTGAGACATTAGGATGATATTATAAAACTTTTGTTAGATATTGGCTGAGGCTGATTCCAAGGACTTTAATTCCCTATTTCTATCTCGCAACATAAGCAAGATGAGTGTTTCCTGGAACAAAGACCCCCAACAAATAAATACAGGTGATAGGCATTAGATGTTGGACTGACTTGCATGGATTGAGAAGATATGGCCAATTTTATGATCTGTAGAAGTGTATGATGTGGATGTTAGTTTATAATAAGTATTTAATGGTCAAAAGTCTTTGGAGAAAAAAAGCTAGGCTAAGCACTAGGACTTTGCTTTTTCTATCATTTAAGAATGTTTAGCTTCAGCTTAGGAATGTACAAAGATATGCAGGAAGTAGTTCTTCTCAGTGGGTGAGTATTGATTGCTAGATATTCAGCAATATTGTGAATCCATTGTTAAGCTGTCAGTAGCTTGAAATTGGACGTTGTGGAACTACTTACACCACGTAAATTGGCAATGTTACAAATCAGCTTTCACTGCACCCAGAGCTTATTTGTTATCACATTGCCAAAATAGTGCAGATTTTCTCAAACTAAATATTTAGACCTTCAACCCTTAAATTACTGGAACATTGTATGGAATTAGTGTACTATGTGGGATTTGCTGATCAAATCCAATCGCTTCCTTTTACATATGAGGAAATAATTGGATTTGATCAGTAAATCCCACATAGTACACTTCCTTTTACAAATGAGGAAACATTAAGACCATATCAACAGTAATGTATTCATTAAAAACAAAATTTCCATTATATGTGAAAAGAGATAAACAACGTGGACCCAAAATATGTGGTTTTCAGTTATTTATAACTCTGTTGATAATGTTCTCAAGCTATTTTTATCAATTTGCCTCATAGGTTTTATCCCATTAGCTCTGTTTTCCAAAACAAGATTTGGAATATAAAAGACATCCCAAACTATTAAAAAAAAAAAAACAAAAAAACCCTTAGTACTCTCCTCAGTAGGGTCTCTATGATAAGATAAGCTTCTTATTCAGTCCTCTATGAAATCGCGTATCAGTTCCTTGAAGGATGGAGGTTGGCTTAACAACAAAATAACAAGAATAAAATAAAAGACCCATTTAGTGAATAATTCTACTAAACATATTCGAATGGAAACAGACCGACTTACTATTCCTCAGAGTACAGATCACAAAGTACAGATCTGATACTTCACATCAGATCATTCTCGGGTTATAGCCCATTGTGATATCAATCCGATTGACATTGACAAGAAATGACGTAGCCCAATGTCTGCACTGTTTTTCTTGCACAGTAGAGATGAGGTCAGAAGAAAAAATAAAAGTACTTTCCTGAAATAGAATCCAAGTCCTATATAATTGTGAAATTGCAGGAGGTTCACACTTTGCATTATCAAATTGGTGGATTCGTTGTGAAACAGAAGTTATGATTAATAGCAATAGAAATTAGAACAATAATGGATATTTTGAACTCTTTCAGGCTTTATAAAGCACTTTCACTTATATGATCAAATTCAATTTTAAATTAATAAGTTAACCATGGAAACAGATGGCAACGATATAGGTACTATCGTCATATCCGTGAGCACAACTACTTCAAGTAATATTTTGGGTTTAGACACTATAAATTCTAATAATGTTTAGTTCATGTCTCTGTGAAGGTCACTAACATGTTATCTTGTATTTATTTAAGGTTTTGACTAGATTT
This sequence comes from Mustela nigripes, assembly GCF_022355385.1. NCBI lineage: Eukaryota > Metazoa > Chordata > Mammalia > Carnivora > Mustelidae > Mustela > Mustela nigripes. The sequence continues at coordinate 28,156,938 of NC_081557.1, read as the reverse complement.
GCAGTGTACTTGGTTCTGAAGGTCGGCAAATTCCAATACTCACATAACCTTTCTTAGAGATATTATCTGATAAAATAAGGCTTAGAAAATTTAATTCTTTTTTTCTGCCAATCTGTAGATTTGGGTTTCAAACCCAACTTCTGACTCCAAAGCCTGATGTCACATTCTCTGTTATAGATAAGATTTAGGATGCAAGGGTAACAATCTAATACCTTGGTTTCATTAAAGTTCTTATATAGAATTACTCTCATAGTGCACATTGCAGAAATAAACCTGTCTGGTTTATGTACTAATGTAAAATTTAATTGTATTTACTATATAAATTGCCCTCCACCATGCGCACGGCCCAACATGAAGTTGAATATCTACAGTCCTTAACCCCTGATGTACCTAACAGTCAAATGTAACAAGTCCCTGCTGTCAACTGTAAAAATTTAAAAAAAATATTTTCAGTTTAAATTCCATGTGTGTGTATTTCAGTATAAGGTGATCAATTATCTAAAGTGATAACAGCTATAAGATAGGCAACTTTTCGGAAGACTATAACACACAAGAGCATAAACTTGCTCAGTTAATGTTCAGTGTCATGTTTTGTATGTAAGGAGTCTCCCTGTAGTTGAACAAGTAACTTCCCACATGAAAAATAGGCTGAGAAAGATTTACACAAAAAGCAATATTTTGATGCAGGCTCTTATTTCCTTTTTTTTTTTTTCTTTAATAAAAGAGCTTTTACCTTACCCTGCAAGGTTTTTGGAGACACATGTGTATGTTTAAAAAATATATGAAGGGCAAAACAAGTCTAACCAGACATTTCCATCAGTAAAATTAAAGAAACAATCAAATAAAACCCTGGCATTCTGAATTATAAAATGCCTACTGAGCCAACTGCAGGGGGCTGGAGTATTAAAAGATGATCTTAGTAGAGAGAGAATTTTCTTTATGAAGTCTTCCTAGGGATATTATAGCAATTTAGAATTACTATGGCTTAAATTGAAGATGAGAATCTTTAAAAATGATTTGTAGTCATTATATTCCATTTTAGCAAATGAAGAAATCCAGTCCTTTTGAGAAGAGAAAATACAAATCCTTGGTATCTTACCTGATTATTAACAAGTTTTCATATTAAGAAGGCATGGCATAATTTAGCTGACAAGTTAGAAAGTTAGATACCAAAGAGAGCTGTGTCCTGATGTGAATGCTCTTAATTATTAAATGTGTAATTCTAAAGCTGTTTCAAATTATTTTTGCCCTAATGCAAAATGCAAATAAATAAATAAAATACATAAACTAAATAAAATGCATAAATGCTTGGATAATTTTATTGACCTCAAGTCATTCAAATGTAGAGCTGGACAAGAATTGTCTGACCTTGCAGAATTGCTGAGGAAGCAAACTAGTCGTACACCAAGATATCACAGGGAATCATGAATTAATTTCCTTGTTTAACTCTGCATTCTCTCAGGACCTTGTTCCTACTCCCATTTCAACATCTCATCTTAACATGCCACCTCAAATTTGAGAAGAATAAAAAGTCCATTCTTAAGGTAGATAGGGAAATGGGGCGCCTGGGTGGCCCAATTGGTTAAGCCTCTGACTTCAGCCCAGGTCATGATCTCAAGGTCTTAGGGTGGAGCCCTATATCAGCATCAGGCTCTCTGCTCAGCAGGGGCCTGCTTGCCTGCCTCTCTGCCTGCTTGAGATATCTCTCTGTGTCAAATAAATGAATAAAATCTTTTTTAAAAAGGGCAGCGGGAGTAAATAGGGAATGAATAAAGGAGGAGAAACACATGAAAACTGGCTTTTTAAAAATGATAACATAAATAATTTTTTTCCTTATTCTCTGTGGGAAGGGACAAAATGCAGATTTTTTTTCTTTTGTCCATATGTATCTGTGTACACACACGTGTGTTTCCCACAGTGAAGTAGCTGGATTTGCTCAGAGGACAACTATATAAAACTAAATTAAAGATAAATAAACTAATAAAATAAATAAATAACATATAGGTACGGGTGCCTGGGTGGCTCAGTGGGTTAAAGCCTTTGCCTTCAGCTCAGGTCATGATCCCAGGATGCTGGGATCGAGCCCTACCTCGGGCTCTCTGCTCTGAGGAGAGCCTGCTTCCCTCTCTCTCTCCCTGCCTGCCTCTCTGCCCACTTGTGATCTCTCTCTGTCAAATAAATAAATAAAATCTTAAAAAAATATATCTAGGTAAATAAAATAATTAAATTATATAAGGGTATAAATAAGGATATAAATAAAGATTTGATTCACTGTGTTTTTTTTTTTTTATAAATATATAATGTATCATTAGCCCCAAGGGTACAGGTCTGTGATTGCTTCACTATTTTAAAATATTTAGTAGGTTATATTGAATATTTCTTTTGCACTTTTACAATTGGGAAGAATAGCTATTAGATGACTATCTTCTCATGATGCTGCAGAAGCATAGTTGAGACGAGAGAAACAGTTTTCCCCACTGAAGTAGTGAGTGCGAGCACTTAAGCTGCATAGAAGTTCAGAGGAACAGTTAAGTTTGCATGTAGTTGGATCCTGGGTAGTTGACAGCCCTTTTTTGTGGGTGACTTTGTTCTTTTTATGAAGTTCCCAGCATCCATTTAGTCTGTAGATTTCGGAATTTGGAACTGTATTTACAAACCTCAAGGAGTCAAAGGAGAAATTTAATCAACATGCAAACATGCATACACACAAACACAAAACACAGATCAGTTTTATTTATACACTTATCCTGATTGCTATGCATTTTTTTCTGTGCTGTATTTAGCCTATTACTTGGGCCAAATAAAAATGCCATTCTTGTGGGTTAAAAGGAATCAAAAATTAGCAATTTTATAGGATTCAGCCTTGTAGATGAAATAGAGCTATTTTCAAGGACCTACATCAAGATGGGAGCCATTCTTTCTGGACAGAATGACATGGGACATGATTAATATAATTTGTAAGGTTTTAGGCCATTTTATATAATTGTAAACTAGTATTTCTTCATTCAGCAAATAAAATTTAATGCTTATCGTGTGGCATAACTGGCAAACACTATTTAACAGAAGAGCCAATGTGCCTGCTCTCACACAACTTACATTCTACTGGGTGAGAGAAAAATATGTATCATAAAAAAATCTTTGGGCCAAAATAAAGCAGGAATGAGGATTTTGTGTAAGAGAGTGGGATTGCAATTCAAGGCGGTGGTTTGGGAAGGCCCCAAGAAAAAAAATGAAATCCGGAAGAAAGTGAAGGGCAAGCAGTAGGAAGGTCGTAGAAAAGCCACAACCGTTCCGCTCTGAAGGTCCACGAAGGATGGCACCTACCGCTGCAGCAAATGCTTCGTGTGACTGACTGGTGTCTCTGCTTGTGGGTGGATGTCGCTCCTATGGCTCTCACGGAGCCTCCTCTTTCGGCTTCTCTGGGTCCTAAATCAGGACCTCTGTGTCAAACACTACCACCTTCTTCTAAAAGTCACACTCATTGTGCAAGTTAGAGACACTGAGGAATGGACACGAGTCTCAGTTGGTCCACATGTGTTCCCGTCGGATTTTGTAGATTTTGGTTTATTCTTGAAAACTCTGCTTTTCCCTTGATGATCCAGTTTCCTTTCCGGCTTTCTCACTGATTGCCAGCCCCAGTGTCGTCTTGTGATTTTAGGCTCACCGTCAGGTCCAAGAGTAGTAGCCTTCCATAGATTACTTTGCCAACTTCCATAATCGTGAAAGGTTTAATGCCTCAAGTAAACTCCATATTCCGTACCACTTGACTGAGTTTGTTTCCCTGATTGATTGTTAATTAAGACACTAATTAACCCTCAAAGTCTAATAGGACCCTCAAATGTAGCATTTAATCAGTTGACTTCCTAATTCCTTCTAGGACAGACTTGTCATGCTCACAGACTTGTCCAACACAGTTAATGGCAGCTTATCCAGCTTATCCTTTCTTTTGTCTCTCTATCCCAGCCTCCATTTGCATGGCTTTGTAATACCATCCTTTGTGCTCCGAATCTGTTTCTTCCATTCAGTCCTGTGCCCACCACTCCCCAAATAGAACTCTTACTCCAGACACACCAAGGTACTCAGTGCTGTTTTTCACGTGTGGATTTTGAACATTTATTACTTGAAAGACCGCTTCTCAGGGAGGCAGGAGGGTCACAGAGTATAGTAGACAGGAGAAAAGGCTTTGTCTGATATTCAAAGCTAACGTCCCACTACATGCCCTTGGGCAAAATTCTGAACTACTCTTGTGCCTCAGTTTGTACCTACAAAGCTGAGATAATACTAGTGTCTACCTCATGGATTGTCACGAGGATTAAGTGACATAATTCAATCTTTGTAAAGCACTTAACGCAGTGCCTAACACATCACAGGCAATTGGTAATTTTAGTTACTATTATAACATTTGTCCAATCCCAATGTACTCATTGTGTGAGTCAAAATTTGCTTATTTCTTTTCCGTATGAATCCCCCTACCTTCAGGAAAACAGTACTCCCTCTTTTTCCCTAATCTTCTCTTACAGATAATAATACTGACTAATGACTGAAATTGTTTATGTATCTGCCCTGTTCACTGGACGGTGCAAACATTTATATCTCTAACCTTATTCATTGGTATAGATCATGACACATAAGAAGCACTTCATAAATATGTATTGAAGGGTTGAGTGACAAGAGAGATCAAATGGTTTCTACCATAAAAAGCCCAGAGACATAAGAAAAGAGTCCTCATTATTCCTGGTTGATATATATATATGCATGTGGTCCTCAAAGGCTTCATGGGAGAACTGGACTTCTTTCTGATACATTTGAATATTCCCTTTTCCTGTGTTCTGAAATGAATTTTCTATAGAGAACAGATTTTTTTCCTTTGGGTTTACCTCTGGAGAAAGAACTAGACTTTCAACTGATTTCTTCATTGACCCACAAAGCTCAAATGGCTTGTCAACACAAAGTCCCAGATGGCTTGTAATAATTGCAGTTCAGCATGCTCAGGAGAATTGATTCTAGTATGCTAGGAATTTCTCAATGTTATTGAATTATCAATACGAGAGCAAATTGATGATTATTTGTAAACTGCATTTCCTGAACCAATATGGATTTCTTAGCTTGGGATTAGGAGACAGAATCTTTGTTACTTAAAACGTAGTTTTAAATTTAAAGTGGAAATATGTTCAGTTCTCCATAATTAGCACCTCCCCACATAGATTTCCTTATACTTGGCATATCAATGGATTCATATTATTATGTCTGTAATTTAATGACAACATGCTCAATTATTGCAGATTTAAGTAAAAGAACTACAAATCAATCACCCATCTATTTTAGCTATCTCATTCAGTATTGTTTTTACTGTTAGTAAAGATATTTTCTATACTGACTTTTGATGCATGTTAAAATAAATTGAAAAAAATTATCTCAGATGATATTCAAAGGTTTTAATCAGGAGTTTAGCTTTAGGCATTTTGAATAACAGTGAATTAGATCTCCTAATACATTAATGCTTGCCTTTAGTGAAAAGTTTTAAAAATCCATCAATAATAAGTTTTATTTGATTCATTAATGTAACTCTCCAAGTCACTAGGGACATAGAGGGGAGAACTGAGGGTAGACTGCCTCTAGAAGATTCTTGTTTCTTTTTGATCAGCCGTTAGCATTTAAAACAGCAACATTTCCTTTAAAGTAAGGACAGATGTGTTTGTTTTCATGATTCAGACCTCTCAGCCTCCACTTAGTTCAATGACACACCCTCCCAAATGGCTAATATGTTTCTTTATCATATCATGCATTTTAAAGTATGTGATGCTCTGTATATTATTAATATAGTTTGTTAAAATGTCCTTTATGAAAACAGGGTGGGGATGCTAAGTTTCCATCCCGGATGAGTAACGGTTAGAGCCACAGGATGAGGTCCAGATGTACTTAAATTTTAATACCTAAATTCACTATAATGGATTATGAGCCACTTGGGAATGAGGTTGCTTTGTATTGGTGCATCTTATCTCTTCTTTTCTCTTTTATAAATGAAATCGTGACTTTTATAAGCCCAGCGCTTCCAGTTACAAATATGGTGACTAGACCATGTTAGCTGTAAAATCTTTTATTTTTTTTCGTCTTTAATATTTCTTATTTCTCTGAAGGTGGTATTAGATAAGGTAAAAGTTTAGAGTCCATGAATGGTGGGATTAAGTGGAAATGAGTGCTCTCAAGCTCTCCAGAAGAAGATGTGAAAAAACCTAGTCATGCTAAACCAGGACAAGAACTCAAGTAAAATTTAGTGGCACTCAGAGTATTTCCATTTTTTTTTTAAAGATTCTATTTATTTATTTGACAGAGAGACACAGCGAGAATGTGAACACAAGCAGGGAGAATGGGAGAGGGAGAAGCAGGCTTCCCACAGAGCAGGGAGCCCAATGCGGGCTCGATCCCAGGACCCTGGGATCATGACCCAAGCCGAAGGCAAATGCTCAACGAATGAGCTACCTAGGCTCCCTAGAGTATTTCTGTTTTTTTACACTGGAAAATTGTCTTGATCTCATTTTACACTATAAATTATAAATATATTTATACATTCATGCATATGAAACTAAAATATTTCCAAAAAATATATGACAATGTGGCAAAAATCTTGCCCCAAAGATTGATTTTTTTTGTAGTTGATGCTATGAAATCAAGTTTGTAGCATGATTCATTAATTTGGTAAGCACTGTGTTAAGTGTTTACAAACATTAGTTATCTCCCTTAATCTTCATGACAATTGCTGAAGCAAGGTACTATTGCTATCTCCCCTTTGCAAGTAACAGGAGACATACAGGATATGTAGATGATACATTTTTTATAGTAAGTTTTTGTTTTCTTCCAGGATGGTAAGTTTAAAACATTTTTTTTTAAGTATTTGATAACATTTGTCTTAATATTGCAGCTCAAACTAAGAAAGAATCAACTGATGTTTAAAATCCTATTACTTGCTTTAGACATAATCCCTGACCTCAGATTAAATTTAGAAATGTGAATTTTGGAAAATCAATGAGAACAATATAGCACAGTGGTTATGACCTATAAGTCAGACATTTGGTTTCACATTCCATCATTCATAAACCAGGTAAGTAACAACAGTCCTCTAATGATCATTTTTATCATCTATAAAGTAAGAATAATAATATTGCAATGCTATGTATTTTTGTTGTGAGCAATATATGAATGTTATTGATAATAACAAACTTGATCCAGAGAGTATTATGCTAAGTTAAGTAAGTCAGAGAAAGACAAATACCATCTGAATTTCACACATATGTAGAATTTAAGAAACAAAATCAATGAGCAAACAGGGGAAAAGAGATAAAGAGGAAAACCAAGAAACAGACTTATTTTTTCCAGTATTTTTTTTAATTTCTTTTAAGCATAACAGTATTCATTGTTTTTGTACCACACCCAGTGCTCCATGCAATACATGCCCTCCCTAATACCCACCACCTTGTTCCCCAACCTCCCACCCCCTGCTTCTTCAAGACCCTCAGGTTGTTTTTCAGAGTCCATAGTCTCTCATGTTCACCTCCCCTTCCAATTTACTCCAACTCCCTTCTCTCCATCTCCCCATGTCCTCCATGTTATTTGTTATGCTCCACAAATAAGTGAAACCATATGATAATTGACTCTCTCTGCTTGACTTATTTCACTCAGCATAATCTCTTCCAGTCCCATCCATGTTGCTACAAAAGTTGGGTATTCGTCCTTTCTGATGGAGGCATAGTACTCCATAGTGTATATGGACCACATCTTCCTTATCTATTCGTCCATTGATGGGGATCTTGGTTCTTTCCACAGTTTGGTGACCATGTCCATTGCTGCTATAAACATAGGTTACAGATGGCCCTCCTTTTCACTACATCTGTATCTTTGGGGTAAATACCCAGTAGTGTAATTGCAGGGTCATAGAGATGCTCTATTTTTAATTTCTTAAGGAATCTTCACATTGTTCTCCAAAGTGGCTGCACCAACTTGCATTCCCACCAACAGTGTAAGAGAGTTCCCCTTTCTCCACCTCATCTCCAACACATGTTTTTTCCTGTCTTGCTAATTTTGGCCATTCTAACTGGTAAGGTGGTATCTCAATGTGGTTTTAATTTGAATCTCCCTGATGGCTAGTGATGATGAACATTTTTTCATGTGTCTGATAGCCATTTGTATGTCTTCATTGGAGAAGTGTCTGTTCATATTTTTTGCCCATTTTTTGATATGACTATCTAAGAAACAGACTTTTAACTATAGATAAAGATGACTAGTAAAAGGAAGATGGGTTGGGGGATGGTCTCAGTAGGTGACCCTTGTTTGATGAGCACTGGCTGTTGTATGGAAGTGTTGAATCACTATATTGCACACCAGAAACTAGTAGTAAGTGTATGTTAACCAACTAGAATTTAAACAAACACTTTAAAGAAAAATCTACAGATGCCCCAAAATGTAATAATTAAGAAGAGAGAAGAATCTTAAAAATTTAGATTTCAGATTCCAACTCTGCCACTTATACCTAACTAGGGATATCATATAAAGGCATATAATATGCCTAATTTACAAATGCAGAGCATTCTTTGGTTAAATAGCCCAATGAAAAATTATAGAATTTACAAATGCAGAGTTGGAACCCCAAACCCTAATTTCAGAGTCCAGAGTGCTGACCATTACACTATGGGGCCCCAAAACCCTAATTTCAAAAAAGACCGTTCTGTCTGCAAAGCCCACATACTTAACGATGAAACTATGAAGATCAGGAACACAAAATTTTGAAGAATTAAGTCAGTTCCCCTAGATCACTGAGAGTATTGTGAGAATTTACTCTGCTGAAATAGTCACGAAGTAAGCGAGATTGGTACACTCTCCAGTGTGGAGCACAAGATGCAGATCTCTGTCCTCAGTGAAGATAAGACATAGCAATTTTGTCCAACTGTGCAGTGAAATACAGTTTAAAAAAATAACTCTTCAGGAAATGGAATTAACAAGTGCATCACAATCCCTTGTATTACTTATTTTTCCTTTTCCAAGTAAAGGCCTGTCACACACTATGTAATATTGTCATGTATTATGGACACATCTTCCAACTCATTTTTGCAAATGTGTGGATAATAAGATTTACTAGCGTGTTTTTTGTCCCTACTGGCAGATTACATATGCTTACTGAATTAGTGCTTTAGAAAAATGGCAGGCATGGGCCACATTATGTTCAAATAAATATATGATTAAGGCACTAAGCTAAAAAATTCCCCAAGCCCTTTGAGTGGCAGCAGCTTGGTTCTTTAAAACAGCTTTAGCTCCATTCCTCGAAATAGATTGACAAAAGAGAATTAGCTGTCAGTGGGGAAATTTTCAAAAAATCTCTGCAGACGGATGCCAAGATGGGTGATGTGTCTTGCAGGGGGGTGATGATCAGGTTCTTTGTAGCAGGAAGGCAGACTGCGAAAGTGATTGCATCTTTAGGAAAATTCAGACAGAACAATTTTCTTATGAAAAATGATTAAATTTTTAGCCATGTTGAAAAAAATCAGACACATTTTGTCTAAACCATAGCTAAAAACAAAGAAAAAATGGGTTTTTAGGAACTGGCATAGTCCTAAAAACTCAACCTATTAAATACACCTCTGGCTTTAGTAAGTAGTAGCCTGAAGGTTAGAGGTGGAACATATGTGGGGCCACAGTTGTTGTAGGATTTTACTCTAAATTATTCATGCTAAAAATACATTTTTACCTTTAACTAAGAGATAAAACCTGGGCCTTTGAACATTCAATTTCTTCAAAAAGATGTTCAAAGTTTGCAGAAATTACATAGGAAATTGAGAAGTTTTACTTTGTCATTTGTTTTGTTCACTCAAAAAATATTTATTGTTAGCTGTCCCCATATGATGCTCTGTGTTAGACAATAAACATTACTTGTATTTATCCTTATGGTTTCAGTTTACACATCACTTTCACAGAGAAGCCTTCCTTGACCCTGTACTTGGCTTGAATTCTGTAATATATGCTCATAACTCCATTACTACTTAAGTATATATGTCATCATTATTGCTTATATAGTATTCATTTTCCCCAACTGTCTGTAAACCTTAGAGTTTAGAAGCCATATATGTTCTTTTAATTATTTTAGCTCCAGTGCTCCTGGTACGAGCTCCGTATCTTTGTAATACATTGAAAATGCATACATTAAAATATATGAAATAATATTGTGAAATGTGAAATAATATTACATTTAATACCATTTTGTTAAAAAGTACAATGGACATAAACGACAGGCAAAACCTGGGTGTCTGGGAATATCAAAGGCTTCTTGAGGGAAGTGACTCTGAGATAAGATTTGTTTATTTCTGGGTAGAAAAGGTGAGGTGGATATAACAGGAAGTGAAAGAAAAGTGGGCTAGCATAGTATGTTTGGTTAATAAAAACTGGAGCAGAGAGAATGAGGTATAGAGTGCCTGGAAACGACCAGGCAAGTGATAGGATGCAGCTTTCGAAAGGCCTTCCAAGTAGGGGGTGTGTGTGTGTGTGTGTGTGTGTGTGTGTATCACGTATACTTTTGGCATTTATTAATTACTTACCTAATTTTTTTATTTTTTAATTTAAATTCAATTAGAATATAATGTGTTACTGATTTTAGAGGTAGAGGTCAGTGATTCATCAGTTTTATATAACACCCAGTGCTCATTACATCATAATATCCATCACCCGGTTACTCCCTCCTCGCCCCCCTCCTCCAGCAACACTTATTGTTTCCTATGATTAAGAGTCTTTTATGCTTTCTCTCCCTCTCTGATTTTGTGTTCTTTTATTTTTTCCTCTCTTCCTCTATAACACTCTGTTTTGTTTCTTAAATTCCACATTTGAGTGAGATCATATAGTTGTCTTTCTCTGATTGACTTATTTCACTTAGCATAGTACCCTCTAGTTCCATCCATGTTGTTGCAAATGGCAACATGTCTTTTTTTGATGACTGAGTGGCACATATATATATATATATATATATATATATATATATATATATGCCACATCATCTTTATCCATTCATCTGTCAGTGGACATTTGGACTCTTCCCATAGTTTAGCTATTGTAGAAATTTCTGCTATAAACATCGGGGTGCAGGTGCCCCTTCGTATCACTACATTTGTATCTTTGGGCTAAATACGTACTAGTGCAATTGCTAGGTCATAGGGTACCTCTATTTTCAACTTTTTGAGGAACCTCCATACTGTTTTCTGAAGTAGCTGTTCCAACTTGTATTTCCACTAACAGAGTAGGAGGGTTCCCCTTTCTCTGCATCCTTGCCAACATCTGTCATTTCCTGACTTGTTAATTTTAGCCATTCTGACTGGTGTGAGGTAGTATCTCATTGTGGTTTTGATTTGTATTTCCCTGATGCTGAGTGATGTGGAGCATCTTTTCATATATCTGTTGTCCATTCATACGTCTTTGGAGAAATGTCTGTTCCTGTTCTCCCCATTTCTTTTCTTTTTTAATAATAATGCTGCTTTAATTATTTTTTTCTTTTTCATTCATAGTTTTTTATCATTATGTTCAATTATTTCTTGATTAGATTATTTTTTTTAGGTGTTGAGTTTGATATTTCTTTATAGATTTGGGGTACTAGCCCTTTGCGAATATCTTCTCCCATTTTACCGGTTGTCTTTTGGTTTTGTCGACTGTTTCCTTTTCTGTGAAAAGCTTTTTATCTTGATGGAGTCCCATTTCTGCCTTTGTTTCCCTTGCCTTTGGAAATGTATCAAGCAAGAAGTTTCTGCAGCTGAGGTCAAAGAGGTTGCTGCCTGTGTTGTCCTCTAGAATTTTCATGGATTCCTGTCTCACATTTAGGTCTCCATTTTGAGTCTATTTTTGTGTATGGTGTAAGGAAATGGTCTAGTTTCATTCTGTTGCATGGGACTGTCTAATTTTCCCAACACCATTTGTTGAAGAGACTTTTTCCCCCCCATTGGATATTCTTTCCTGCTTTGTCAAAAGATTAGTTGATCATAAGAGTTGAGGTTCCATCCCTCGTTTTTCTATTCTGTTTCCTTGATCTTTGTGTTTATTTTTGTGCCCATACCATACTATCAAGATGATTACAGCTTTGTAATAGAGCTTGATCATTTTGGCTTTAATAAGTGGTATCCTAGAGGTGGGGGGTGGGGCATAAATATATAAATATATTTATTTTATTTGATAGGATGACCTTGAGGAGGAAAGTGGGAAAGTGATAGGATTCAATTTTTGTCTCAGGAAAAGTACTCCTAATGTGGATTGTGGCCGAATAGCTACTTTTGCCTTCAATATCCAAACACGATATACCTGGAATGGTATGACAGTTCAGTCACTTATGCATCTATTGGCATATATCCCCAGGAACTCTTATGGGAATATCTATTTATAATAATATCTGAAGTTCAAAACTTTTCTGTTTTGGAGTTTTTATGGAATTTTTTTGTTTGCATTTTATCTAGAGTGCTTTGTCAATTCACCATTTTGAGTTACTTTTCACATTTTACATCTTCTAGACCTTAAAGCATTCATGGTATAGTGTGTGATTCTATCTGTTAATCAAATTCATATCACCTGCCTGGAAGCTAGATTTTTCCTTCTCACATTCATTAGAGACATGCTTTTTTATTTCCCCTTCACAATGACTTCCAAGGAAATAGTTACTTTTTCAGTAAGCAATAATATATAAAAAAGTTGTACAGTTTTTTTTTTTTAACATTTAGATGTTTCTATAGCAATCTTTTCACAAAGAAGCTCTTCTTTTTTTACCCTGAAACAAAATATGAGCAAAAGATATAAGGTACAGAAAATGAAGATGTCAATTCCTTACTTCCTTCACTGAGTGCTAAATTAAAATTATACATACATTTTATTGAGTGGACAGGAAGACTGTGTGAAGCAGTCATTGTATCCGAGAGTCAGATTGGAACTAAAAACAAATTACCTCATTTGACATTTGTTGAGTATTTGATAAATGCAAGGAAAATAACAATTCATTCCCTCCAGGAGCTTTCAGCCTAGGAAGACAAAGAATAGAAACCTATTAATGCCTGGAAACTATTGTAATAAGTGAATGCACACAGTGGTAAGAGAACACTTGACCGTGGACTTTAGAGAAAGTTTCATCTGGGAGGTGGTATTAGAACTATGTCTGGGCATGGGCACAGGGGTTTGTCAGGCAGAGCCTGAAAGGAAATTTCAGAAAATAGCATGTCAAACACCATGGATTAATGGAAATACATGTTAGGTTCAATAACACATAGGGTGTATTTGTGTGTGTGTATGTTGGCAGAAGAGGGCAGGTTCAAGGAGTCCCAGGCAAGGAATAAGAGATGAGAACAAAAAGGTAGTTCAGAACCAGAGGTGATGTAAAGCCACTGCAGAGTTTAACATGAGGATGTACCTCATTTAGATTTATTCTAGGAAGGGTAATCTCATGCCCATGTAGGGGAGTGTATTAGGCAGAAATGAAACAAGGAACCAGACTTGACTAAAAATGAAATCTAAGGAATTGGCACTGAGATCAGTAAAAATTATGGGGATTTAAAAATCATTTCCAAGATGACTTTGGGTGACTGATTGAATAAGGTAATGTGGGAAAAGATGGAGTCAAGAACAATCTAGAGATAGTTCAAACAGTTGGATGGGAAATGTGTCCTAATCCAACACCAGGGAATAATACTGAGATGAGCGTGTCTGATGTTGTGAAAGGCATAGGATAAGAAAATCTTGGAGGTCACCTTTGCCAACCTCTTTTTCAGATCCCATAATCTATTCTAGGACAGAGGGATTTATCTATCTATCTATTTATTTATTTATTTAAAATTTTAAAAAAGATATTTATTTATTTATTTGACAGAGAGATCGCAAGTAGGCAGAGCAGCAGGTAGAGAGAGGTGGGGAAGCAGTCTCCCACTGAGCAGAGAGTCCGATGTGAGGCTCGATCCCAGGACCCCGAGATCACGACCCAGGCTGAAGGCAGAGACTTAACCCTCTGAGCCATCCAGGTGCCCCAACAGAGGACATTTTTGAAACTCCGCAATTCGGGTTAACTTCAGTGAAGGTTACCTGCCTGGGAAACAGATATGGACAATCAGATTTATGTTCCACTTCACAGCTCATAAATGGATTTGTAAAATAACAAATCAGAATGTAGATGACCTAGAAAGACCTCTAAAGCAGTATTGTAGGAATAATAATTGGTTAAAAACAAACAAACAAACAAAAAAACAAAACAAAACTAAACTAAAAACACTGTGTCTTTTTTTCAGGAACATATAGTCTCAAAAATCAGAAAAATTTTCTCCTGTGAGTCAGGGGATTGGTTATTTGACTAGTTCATTGCCCTATTGCATTAATTAGCATTTTTTTGGTGATGAGTGGCAGCCACAAATGTATACATTTCCCAAAACCAAACAAATACCTGGAACACAGTGCATTTTCAATAACCACTTGTAGAAGGAATGAGTGTATGCACAAATGAGTGTATTAGTCCAGTTCTCTAGATGCTATCTGCAGACAATTGTATCAATACCGTGTTCAGTTCTAAACACTGACTCCGTATCAGTTCAAACTACTATTAACTATTTTATCAATTTTATGTCAGTTTTAGCTAACATCAAGCTTGGATCTTCTTACCTTCTCCTCCTACCTGTTACCAATAACTTTATGTTGATCCAGTTGAACCTGGCTGGTTGGTGCCTTCTATCTGCCACTGACCTCCTTAGGAGAAAACAAAAAACAATAAAACTTTCAAGACTATCTCCTTACACATTTTTGGTTTGTTTTTTAATAAGCTACCTATTAGGGTTAAAAAGCATATTTTTGGGTTCCTTGAGTGGACAGTGTAAAAATAGGTTTTTTAAAAGAATGGTAACTACAGGTGAGTTGTAGATGAATGTAGCTGACTGCAGACCTTCCAAACAATTTTCACTGCGTGGTACATATTAAAAATAATGACATTAATACCATCAATGTCAATAAAAATATTTGAATGCTTAACATTATTGGCAAAATAGAATGTAATTTCTGCAGTCACTTCTATTTACATCTTGGTTTACATCATGAATTTTTTGTATGGCTTTTTTACAGGATACTTACTACCTCATGGTTTCTTTTTTTCCTTTGAGTAATTGCAATAGGACATGTCCTTTTTAGGGCTGTTATGAGGATTGAATGCAAAAGTATTGTGTAGAATGCCTCACACAAGGTGGAATGGAGCAGACCCTCCGTGGATATTGTTCCCTATTGAAAGATTATTTCTACTACTATAGAAATCTGAAGCCAAATGATGATTTTCTTTCTCTTATTTCTTTCTTCTGGTAGTATTTATTAGTGGTCTTCATTTTCCTTCTGTCCTAACTTGAATGGAGCTTAAGAAGTTTTGTCACTGTTTTCAGTCTTCTGAATAGCATACATTGCCACACATTTGCATACCATTTTTCCTTAGGTTTCCATCTTGTGTATTTCTGACTTATATCCTTTGATGACATATTCTCATTACAGGGGTATGTATGTATTTGTGTGCATATATGTGCATATTAGGTAAAAGTTTTTCTTTTTTTTTCTCTATTCTTTTTAAAGATTTTATTTATTTATTTGACAGACAGAAATTACAAGTAGGCAGAGAGGCAGGCGGGGCGGGGGGAAGGGAAGCTGGCTCTCCGCTGAGCAGAGAGCCCAATGCGGGACTCGATCCCAGGACCATGGGATCATGACCTGAGCTGAAAGCAGAGGCTTTAACCCTGAGCCACCCAGGTGACCCATTTTCTCTATTCTTTTTAAATAGCTTTGTTGAGGTATAATTGATATACACATAATTGCACACATATAATGTACAAAATTCGATTAAACCATTTCCACAGTCAAGGTAACAGACACATCTATCACCTTTCTAAGTTTCCTTGTGACTGCACCCTTTTTGGTGGAACGAACACTTAACATGGTATCCATCCTCTGAATTTTTCAAATGCATTGTACCATATTGTGACTGTGGGCATTATGCCATACAGCAGATACCTCGACTTAATTCAGTCTGTGTAGCTGAAACTTTATTCCCACCCACTGATCAGCAGTTCCTCACTTCTCCCTCCATCCCCCCAGCCTGGTAACCATGTTGAAGTCTCTGCTTCTGTGAATTTAACTACATTTAATACCTCATATAAGTGGAATCAACTAGTATTTGTCTTTCTGTGACTGACTTATTTCACTTACCATAATGCCCTTAAGATTCATCCATGTCCTTTGCTGTGAAGAAGTTACAGTAACTAAAAATGTATGACACTGGCATAAAGGCAGACATAGAGAGAAAGGGAACAGAATAGAGAGGACAGAATGAAACCCACACACAATTAGTTGGTGTTCAAAAAGGGAGCAAGAACTCATGATGGGAAAAAGATAGTCCATTCAACAATTGATGTTGGGAAAACTAGATATCCACATCCAAAAGAATCAAAGTAGATCCCTAGCTGCACTATACACAAAAATAAACTCAAAATGCATGAAAGTCCTAAAAGAAATCATAGGGGAAAACTTCTTGGCAATGGTCTTGACAGTGATTTCTTACATATGACATGGAAAACATAAGCAACAAAAGCAAAAATATACAAGTGGGATGAAAAGTAAAAGGCTTTCTTTAAATGACATTCATTTTACTCAAGAGTATTAGCTTTAGGCATTATTTTTTTAAATTATTTATTTATTTAACAGACAGAGATCACAAGTAGGCAGAGAGGTAGGCAGAGAGAGAAGAAGGGAAGCAGGCTCCCTGCTGAGCAGAGAGCCCGATGCAAGGCTTGATCCCAGGACCCCAGGATCATGACCTGAGCCGAAGACAGAGGCTTTAACCCACTGAGTCAACCAGGTGCCCCAGAGCTTTAGATATTATTAACAGAGTATTTCTTAACAGATTTCTCATTCTTTGTATTGCTTACTATTCTTTTAGGATGCTAAGTCCCACCAAGTGACTGATACTGCATTGCTGTCTTCTTTTCACTAATGACTCTTATTCAATGGATGACACTTTTTGTCAAGGGTCTTAGCATGTCTACCTCCCTGACCCATTATTACCTAGTGATGGATTTAAATCTGGAATGGTACTACTTCATAAAACTGCTTATTCATTTTGAGAAATAAATTGGTAATGATTAAAAAAAAAACTTCCTGTATTTAAATGAATGAGGTTTTCAGTAGCTTTAATGACTGCTGATATGTCCTTAATTATTATTTTCCTGTGTGTTAACTTTAAAATTTATATTATAAAACCCCTCTCTTCTCCTTTATTTTCTTTTAGTGAAGGAAACTTGAAATATTTGTCATTAATTGTACAGATAGTGTCACAGTCATACATTTACTCAGAAAGTTTTTTTTTTTTTTTTTTTAATCTTTCAGTACATGTCAGAAACTCTTCTAGAGTTAGAAAAAACAGTGAGGAATAAGGCAGATAATATCTCTCTTACTTTGGGGCTTATATTAGGGTATACATTTCAATTAGAGATAAGTGCTCTGAAGTTGTATAGCCAGGTTATCTGATACAGGATAATCAGTGGGACCCATTGTCTTGGTGGGTTTCTCTTTGTTACAATATTTGAACTGAATTCTAAATAATGAGAAGGAAGCAGCCATATGACAATTTGGATGGAGCATAAGTGTTTTCAGGAAGAACTGAAAACAAAGTTAAAGGCCCTGGAATTGCAACACTTATAGTGTGTTTTAGGAATACCTTTTTAACTAAAGAGTAGTTGACCAAAAGGTAGTTTGAAGTCAATGAGTTCAGAGAGGTGGAAAAGATTTCATCATATAGGACCTTACAGGCCATAGGGGGAAAAAAAAAAAAAAAAAACAACAAAACCAAAACAAAACATTTTGACTTATATCAAGTATAAAATGAAATACTAGAGAATTTTAAACAGTCTTACGGTATAATCAGATATGCATTAACAGAATGATTATACCCATATATGTGAAGAATTTATAATGGGTAAGTTGCAGAAGCAATTGGTCCAACTTGGTGACATCTGTAATATTCCAGTGAGAAGGACAGTAACTTGGGCTATGTTAGCAAAAGTAAAGATGGGGATGGGGCGCCTGGGTGGCTCAGTGGGTTAAGCCGCTGCCTTCGGCTCAGGTCATGATCCCAGGGTTCTGGGATCGAGCCCCGCATCGGGCTCTCTGCTCAGCCGGGAGCCTGCTTCCTCCTCTCTCTGCCTGCCTCTCTACCTGCTTGTGATCTCTCTCTGTCAAATAAATAAATAAATAAATAATCTTTAAAAAAAAAAAAAAAAAAAAAGTAAAGATGGGGAGAACTGACCATATTCTAGAGAAAGACTTGATAGTCACTACTGAAGGTACAGGGAGATGTTTATGTATAGATATGAATCAATGATTTCTACTAAGTTTGGGGGCTGAGCAAATAAATGGTACCATTTACTGTGATAGAGAAGATGTGTAACATTTGAGAAAGTACCCTGCAAGAGAGCTCAGAAGATTGAAATTATGGTTATTTTCTCTTAAAAGATAGTGTGCTAAAAAAAATATCACAAAACACACTGATCATGTGAATTCATTTAGGTAGTTGTAGAGTCTACTTCCAACCCTAAAGCCTTATAATATGATGAAAATTAAGTAAATTAAAAACTCCTATATCTTTCTGCTTCAAAAGCTCTAAATATATTTTTATAGGGGCACCTGGGTGGCTCAGTGGGTTAAAACCTCTGCCTTCAGCTCAGGTCATGATCCCAGGATCCTGGGATCGAGCTCCGGCATCAGGCTCTCTGCTTAGCCTGCCTCTCTGCCTATTTGTGATCTCTGTCTGTCAAATAAATAAGTAAAATCTTTAAAAAATATTTTTTTCATATAATTATCTGATTCTTAGAAATTTTAGAAAATGCTTTTTATGATATCCCAATATATGAGGTTTGTACTTTCAAAAATATTATTATGTATTCATACAGAATGCCAAAATGAACAATACATCTTTTTGATTATTATAATACTAATGAAGGAAATTATACAGTGTTCTACATTTTCATGCCAAAATGAAAATTTTGCTTGTTATATATATATATATATATATATATATATATTTTGATTAATTAAAATATGGGCTTTGTATTTCATGTCAGTTTTATTAGTGAAACTGTTAAATTTGATACTTGAAAGATGCACAAGCACATACATGTGGAATCATGTGTAAAGCTACACACACAAACACACAGAGTTCAAGGAAGACTGTTTTATCTGGAATAGTCTAAAATATCATATATTTTTTTCATGTATTCTAATGTGGATTCTAACTTTTAAAAAATTATACTGAAATGTTTCTATTAAATATTTCTCTTAAATAAATCAAGGTATGAGAAAAGTTTATATTCCCTCTACATCCTTATTTCATTAAGGGCAATAGCTTAAAGAGACCTTTTGTATTGTTATAGGTTCCTCAAGATCTCCCTGATATTTCCATCAATTTCCCCAAATTGATAGTGAAATCACTTTGTACTGTACTCCATATCCCTCTGTCTGTTTTCTCACTCCATCAGTCAGAAAACTGCATCCTGCCTGGTGTTTATTGTCTGTGCACAGTTCCCCCTTCTAGGAGGCTTGGCACTGTCCTTGGTACTGAAATTTCAGCCATCAAAATGATTCCACTAAAGCATAAGTAGGATCTGAAGATACAAAGTAGAGTCTTATTTTCTCAAATAATGAACAATATTTAAGAAAAAACTATATTTTTTTATGTGAGGGTTGATTCCATCCTCATGAATTTTAAAAAGTAATAATGTTTCTTTTTCTGCTTTTACCATAGTAGCCCTGCAGGCTAGGCCCCAATTTCTCTCACTCTTCAATGGTATCAATATTACAGAAGATTCCTACACACTTTGGAGCAAATTCCACTTTCATTATTTGTTAGAAAACTAGTTTATAGATTCACTATAAATGAATTACATTTTAAAAATCACAGTAACAGTTGGCTTAGGGAGTGATTTAGAATTTTTTTTTTATCTGTCTTATCTCATCTTGGCTTGTGTTAAGCCTGATGCTCTATAATTATATTCTTATAGATACTGAATGTGGTTATATTAGTTATGTCCCTTTGAGACTGGGGGATGACTTAAAGGAAGAAGAAAACCAAATTGACTTAAAGGAAGAAGAAAACCAAATTGACTGTCAGTAAGTTGGGAAATTATGCTATCCCTCTACAGTCAAAAGTCATACAGAAGACACACACTGTGATATATATAGAGCCTTCCTCAGAGTTGCAAATTCACAGCACACTAGAAAACTTTTATCCTGGGAGAGTATTAAACTTTCCCCACCCCCCCCCCCCCCGCCATTTTCAGTCCTCTTCCAGTGTTAACACCATCTTCAACATATGGCTGGTGTCTTGGCAGAAACTTTAATAATAGGACAAGACAAATCAATTTGCCACTGCAGTATTCACATCTTACTCTAAACACCTACTTGACCTCAAATAAACGAAAGGGTCTGGAGTTCCCTGAAGATATCTCTGCAGTGAATAAACATAATTCCTAAATAATTGAACAGTGCACAATATTTTAATGCAGTAAGAGAAAAATCTTTCCCGAGCAGGTGATCTTGTTTAATGTAAGATTTAAGTCAAAGGGAGATAGTCTTACTTTAGATAAAACCACTGAAAACTGAAATATCCCCACTCCTAGGCCACACAGGCTTGTGATATTTTTGCTTAATTGGATGGTCCATAATATGCAACTCAGCAAATTAAAAATATCATGGCATAAAAGGATATCAAAATTACATGGAATTCTAATAAAAATTACAACAGCATTGGTTTTTCAATTAGAAGACTGATAAAAATCCCTAATAAGAATATAATTATGCAAAAGAAATACATAGGTGACTTTCATTACTTTCTCAAACCAATGATGTAGAATATTGAGTGATTAATTTATAAGTATAGCATATTCAAGTCAGGCACCTTGGATCTGTATTACTTAAGCACCAGTAAGTATGAATTTGCTAGGAACTATAGTTGTCAAAGCAGAGTGAGTCAAAACTCACACGTTATAATGAGAGGAGCAGGGTAGACTTCTCTCTTCTTGAAGTCCAAGAGAAGTTAAATATTTTTTTAAAAACTTACTTGTAGATAAACTAGAAGGTCACTGGGAAAAGTTAAAAAACATCACCGTGTATATTATTTATTTATTACCAACAGTGATGAAGGCAGAATTCTTGCCTTCATGGTTCTTACATTCTGACAGTGGAATCAGATCAGAAATAAGTAATATAACGTGTTGTTCTTGGTGAATAGCACATTCAAAGGTCTTAAGACAGAGGGGAGCATGTCAGACAAAAGA
Organism: Mustela nigripes; assembly: GCF_022355385.1. Lineage (NCBI taxonomy): Eukaryota > Metazoa > Chordata > Mammalia > Carnivora > Mustelidae > Mustela > Mustela nigripes. Next base: position 28,135,594 of record NC_081557.1, on the reverse strand, counting down.
AATGATAGCAGAACAACATAGCTAGATGAGGAAGGGAATGGGGCCATAGCACAAGTTGAGACTGAAATGGTAGGTGAGAACCAGACCATGCAAGGACTTTTAATGGTATTAACACTATCTCTAAGGATAGGATCTAGGGCTCTGCATTTATAACAAATAATCTGTGTCTTATCTATATTAAGTTATTAATTTATGTTTGAGGGGACTGGCCTATGGACGATCCTTAGTGACTACCTTAAAAAACCCAAACCTTGGCCTTGTGGATAACCCATCAATGTGAGATACAATGAGTCAAGGATGGAAGTGGATGCCCACACTTGAAACATCAGGGAATTTCCACAGCAATCCATACATGAGACTGAACCAAATTAAACAAAATTGGAAGTGTGCTATAGATCTGCAGTTTACAGGATTTAATACCCAAGTTCCACAAATTTTAGAAGAGTTAAAAATGAAAAAGAAGAAAGTTGAAAAGAGTTGAAGAAGGAAAAGCTAGGGTGATAGAGGAGTGATGTCCTCCTGACTTAATATGAAGAAGGCAAAAGGATAAAACTTGAGTACAAGGCCCAAATTGATAACGAATTTTTCACTTCTGCTTTGCTACCAGGTCACATTTGCCTTTAACCTCTCAGAGTGATAGGGCATCTGGATCAAAATGCATAAACATTATGGAATGAATGATTTGTTTTTAATGCTCAAGGCCATAAACAGCCTAGAGTCTGCTTCAGGTAACCTAAGATAATTTTTAAATTGCCTTATAAATGTTTAGTATGCTTATTACCTCATTGAACATATAAAAATTCACCACTGAGAGAGATTTAGAATGGGAAAATGGAATACAATTCCGAATTAGTAATTGGAAAAAAAATCGATATCCCAGCTATCGATCTGTTCTGCAGATACTTTTCACAACAACCATCCCTGTAGCAGAAAAATGTGTCTCCTGATATTAGCTGTCTTGCTTAGTAGATTGATGTACTTTTATCAGCTTCTGAATGTGTCATAATCTGGACGAATGAAAAAGCAGAATTCAAAACTGGGATTTCTTAGTGTCAGCCCAATATCTCGTTTCCCTGAGCCAGAGGTGGAGGGGAAACAGCTATTGAGCGACCTTCATGCTGGGCTGGATAAAACAGTTGGTAGGAATCAGGGTCACGAGAACCATAAAGGAGTCAATTCACTTTCATCTTCTCTTGAGTTTGCTATGTGTGGTGTTTTCTGTAAGATTTATACAAAGCAACAAGTAGGAGGGAAATGGAACTCTGAGATCCTGTAGGTAGGAGGACAGACAAAGATTAGCTCTAGGTTCCCACAGCTAATCAACGGGAGAGAATAAGGATGTGGGTATGTCCTCCTGTGTCCTTTAGAAAAGGAGCCTCTAGCACGATGAAACCCTGTTAGTATCCTTTAGGAAGAGCTGGCTGACTGCTGAGAGAGAAGAAAGAGCTCTACTGCCAACTTCTTTATTCCTTGTGCAGAGAGAAGCAGAGGGAGGCGGATAACACCTGAGTAACCTGCTTCAGAGAGTAAATAAAAATTAAATGAAGGAATAACAAAAGAAAGAGGGAATTCAAGTAAGAAAGTGGAAGGGGAAGGGCAGAGAATGCTTAGTGGGACCTTAGCAAAAATAGAGATGTGTGAGTAGGCAGTGGTCATCCCAAAATGAAGAGTTGTCCCAAAGGCTGGAAGAGAGGTAAATGGAAAACTCCAGCGTAAGGAAGAAAATATCTTAAAAATAGCAGGTAGGCAAGAAGCACAGCTCTCCTTTTTGAAAGTTAGTCTTTTAAAGTTCATCTAGTTGCACAAAGAGAAGTGAAGGGGAGCCTTGGCATTAATTGATGCTGTGACAAGGTCACTCCTGGAGCAGGTAGATACTGGAATGAATACATATGTATCAGGAGAAAAGTTGGTTAAAAAAAAGAAGAAGAAAAAAGAAAGAAAGAAAGAAATGAAAAGAATTTGGCTATTGTCTTGTTTCTAGGGAGGGAACTGATTACCTGGAATTTTATATAGCATATAATATGTTGCTATATTGGAGGGCCACCTTCAGGAAGAGAATTTCCCGATGTTCTAGGTGAGTTTGATTTACCAGCCCAGAGTTAACAGCTGATACAAAATTCCTGGAGACCTACTTGTGGATAGATGAAACTTGTGTAATATTTGAAGTGTTTTTCATTGTAGTATTTCCTCTCATAGGAGAGGAAATTAGATCTCTCATAGATGATAAGGTAGGAGTAATGTGTAAATAAATAAATTTAAAGACTCTGTAAAATAATTAACAAAACCAATAGGGGAAAAATCTAATTTGGTCAGTGATTATTGAAGTTACTTAATTCAAATGTGAATGTTGAGAGGAAAAAACAAAAAAGAGGGTAAACTCTGTATTTGGTTCTGTCACAGAAGTAACTTCTTTACCATAAATGTTCATGTTTTTTCTCATTTAAAACACTTTGAGGGCGCCTGGGTGGCTCAGTGGGTTAAGCCACTGTCTTCGGCTCAGGTCATGATCTCAGGGTCCTGGGATCGAGTCCCGCATTGGGCTCTCTGCTCAGCAGGGAGCCTGTTTCCTCCTCTTTCTCTCTCTGCCCACCTCTCTGCCTACTTGTGATCTCTCTCTGTCAAATAAATAAATAAATAATCTTAAAAAAAAAAAAAAACACTTTGATAGCCTTCAGGTTTTAGCTTAAGTTCATTTTATCATCAATTTCTATCATTTTCAAGCCACATTTTCCTTCCTCATATTTTTAGTTAAGTTCTCTTTTCTGTTTTCACTGTCCCTGTAATTCTCCCAACATAAAACTGCTCACGCTAGATTATAATTGACCATTTATTTGCTTATGATAACAACTTGACTGAGGGCCATAGCTCTGGCTATCTATAGGACTGGGCATAGTGAAAAACACATAGAAGACACACAGAAAATAATGACTGGAAGTAGCTGATATTAATAGGAGCTAATTATATGTTAGATATTGTTATAAGGGGTTTAAAAACACTAAATTGCTCAATATGCAGAACTCTAAAATGTAGGTACTATATTTATCCCCATTTTAGAGATGAGTAAACTGGAGCTTTGTGACCTCTCTAGAGTCTTGCTATTTGTAAGTGGCAAAGCTGGGAGTCAAACTCAAGGGGTCTTTTTCCAGACCTGTGCTCACAACTGTTGTTCTGTCTCTCAAATTGAGGAAACCAAAGGCTGACCATCTAGCACTTACCATGTTATATTGGTATCATTTTATCATCTCTAGCCATAGAAACTCCTAAGGATCAAAACATCTATTCATGTGTCTTGTGCCATTGTGGCACAATATCCAGTTCATGGTTTGAGTTCTTGAACTCAAAGGTAGAGCAATTCTGTAAACTCTTATCTAGGAGGTTTGATGCAGAAAAGTGCTTTGAATTCATGTGTTCTGTATGGGGTTGCTTCTATAGGCATAGTTCTTGGGAATAATTAGGATATTAAATAAAACTAATATTTCTAAAGAAGGAATTTTGGGAAAACTTCAGAAACTCACTTTAGAAAATCAGAACAAGGTGCTTTTCAGAAATCTTTGAAATAATTGATGAATAGTATAGTACATATCCTTTTAAAAAAAAGAAAATTTAGGCAATAAACATTGGATAATCTTAACTATTCGAGACTTATAATGTTGGTAACTGACTATCTTTTAAGATTAGACATAAAGAAAAGTTTAGGAATAGGAGACAAGCAAAGATATCTTTACTATGAAATTGTAGCATGTCTTTTAGGGAATATAAGAATGTATTTCTACTGTGTGCACCTATTATCTTTTAAACAAAGAAAATAAATTAGTTGTGAGAAAAGAAAGTCCTTTAAAATGCTGGAAAAAAAAAAACAAAGTAAGACCATTTCTTTCCCCTTTTTTACTGTCTACTAAAGAAGTGTGTATAATGCATAAATATCTAGGGTAATAGTGTGTGTATTGTGTGCATTCTGGCATTCAGGATTCTGGGAAGGGATTGAGAAATGTCCAGTAGATGGTTGTCTTAGTGAGGAGTATGTCAGCGTATTTACTGATACATCTCTAGTGCTTACAATAGTACAAGGCATATATTAGATATAAGATAAATATGTATGGAATTAATAAATGTGGGGCCTCTGGGTGGCTCAGTCAGTTAAATGGCCAACTCTTGATTTCGGCTCCGGTCATGATCCCAGATCCTGGGAACCCCACATCAAGCCCTGTGTTGGGCTCCACACTCAGTGTGGAGTTTGCTACAGATTCTGTCCCCTCCCCCCACTTGTGCACTCTCTTTCTATCTCAAAGAAATCTTTAAAAAAAGAATTAATAACTAAATTCACATGTAAAATATGAATGTGTCCATACCCTTAGAGTTGTCACTTGAATAGAATTCAATGCAATGCATCAGAGTACTTGCTATGTGTAGTAGATTAAAAGAGAAATCAAATCTGTCTGTGGGGTAATGAAACCATTATTGAGGAAATGGACTTTGAAAAATAAAGAAAAAAAAACAAGTATTAGAGGAAATTCTACACTAGAAAATTTTGATGTTATCAGTTGACTTGGCATAGACTTATTAAATGATTATATTATCTTCTTTAATAGCCTTGGCCCTCAACCAAAAGAAAAATGAAATAATAAATAAGTTATTTTGTCTGTTCATAAGGAATTAATGTGTGTTTAAGGTAATGAAACAGATATTATAATAAATATAACAGCTCTTGTTTTTCTAAGTAGGTGTTTTCCATTTCAAAAAAGTTGTTTTGAAAATAAGAAATAGAATACTATATATGATAACTTAGTTTTCTATCATATAGTGTTAAGGATTCATTAATTTTTCATTCAGAAAGAGTAGAACATAACTTTGAAGATATACAAAAAATGGCAAATCATGCAAGGTCATTAGAATCCATGTCAACTAAAGATTTTAAAATAGTTTGGTTTAAATAAAATTCTGTTTATAATTAGAAAGTAATGAAATTAGAATATGTTTATGTCTTATAAAGTGCCCTCCTATAATTTCTAAAAGAGAAATTTTGAAAATGTTTACAATAATATTATCAGAGTTTAAAGAATACCACATTCAATCAGATATAAGTATTACCATATATTTCTGTTAAGTATAAATAAATAAAATAGAGTGAGTTGTTTACTTTAGTATCTTATGTAATGACCACGGTTTTATGGAAAGAAAACTCAGCTTGGAAGCCAGAGAACTGGATTCCAATCCCAGTTTTAGTTTGACAAACTCCTTGGGTGGTTTTTGGACTAATCACTTCATCTCCTTGGACTTCAGTGACCTTGACAATTAAAAGGGGGGGCAGTTGAACTAGGGGTCAATCCCTGAGTGCTATCTTGTAGCAATGTGCTGCAATCTTCTGGTTACAGTCATCATTCCCAAGAGAGAAATGAAAGTGATGACATAGGGAAAAAACCTAGAAATATATATATAGCTATTTAGAATAGAAAAAAAGAAAAGCCTCATAAAGGTGTCTTGGAGTGACAATAACTGAACCCTTTGTTGTAAACTAATCTCTCTCTCGTTTGTATCAAATTGACAAATTGGAGAAATGAGGAAAACTCAGTAATGGTAGAACAAGAGGGTGTTCTGAAAGGTAATATTCACCAAACCAATGGAAATTGGTTAAAAAAAATCAGTATTATAAAATTTTGCTGAGCAAAACAGTTTTCAAGTAATTGTTATTTAGACTGTTGAGAAAACAGTTTGTACATTTTCACCCTTAAGGCTATGCATCACTGAAAGGCTTCTACAAAGGTTGAGACTTGTAATTTGGTTCCCTAGTTAGCCACAAGCAGAGATCTCTTTCACTCTCACGCAGAGGTACTCAAACTTGGATGTCAATCAGAATCATTTGGGGACACTTTTATTTGAAGAAAGAGAGGGTGGGAAAAAAAGAAGATCATTTCCGAGCTTTACTCCAGACCCACTGAGTAAGAATTTGTAGGTGATGGAGCTCAGATGCCAGAATTTTTTGAAAGCTTCCCCACACTTGAATTCATTGTGCAAATAGAAGAACGAATGTAAGCTCACTGCACCTCTCATACAGGCATCTAATACCTTCAGAGAAAATTAAATTTAGAGACCCATGACCCAGCTGAGCACTTCCACCAATCCCAGTAGGACGGAGATCGCTATTGTAGGTCTATCTACCTCATTTTCCTTCTGAGGGAAACACATAGGAAATCGTCCGGGTGACTGTTTCATAAGAAAGGAGAAAATAAATTGCACTAATAACGTACATATTTATGATTCTTTAAAGTGCCACTGCTTTAATGCTCAGTAAAATTTTGAATTTTATTAAATGTTGGATTTTTAAAGCTACAATATGCTTTTATAGTCTAATTCAAAACGTTCAGTTTTCAGATAAGGAAATTAAAGCTTAGAGAGTAAAAGTGGCTTGCATATGGTAAGAGTCAAAAATATGCAGAGCTATGGGGCACCTGGGTGGTTCAGCAGGTTAAGCGTCTGCCTTTGGCTCAAGTCGTTCCTGAGATCAAACCCCACATCCGAAGGCTTGCTGCTCAGTGGGGAGCCTGCCTCTCCCTCTCCCTCTGCCTGCTGCTCCTCCTGCTTGGGTTCTCTCTCTGTCTGTCAAATAAATAAATAAAATCTTAAAAAAAAAAATTGCAGAGTTAGATCAGGATCCAAGCTTCTTAATGCCCATTTCATTATACATGAAACCTTGTTGCTCCTGATATTTCATAGTCCTAGCACAGAAAGGCCCCAGAAATATTATCACTCTTATGACATTTGGCATTAGCAACATCAGAATCCCAAATTCCTTAATATAGAATGCATTTCTGCATATTTGTTGCCAATGTTTATATTCTTGAGGTTTATTAAGCTTCTAATTGAATGTTAACCTATTACGAAGCTTACTAATTTGCTTACTTCTGTCAAAAATACTTATATAGTCATCAATAAAGAAGTTATTTAAAGAAAAAGAAGTTACTCATACAAATTTCACCCTGAAATTCTGAAGAAAGATAAAAAGAAATCTTAATTCGGTCATCTTGCCTTCCAGATAAGAAGATGGATGCCATGTGAAACTCAGTATTGCAGTGGTTTCTAATGTGCCCTTTGCAGTCAGGTTCAAATTCTAGATATTCAACTTTCAAAGGACTAGGGCTACAGTGATCACGCATAAGTTACATGGCCTGAATTTTCTCAGAAACATATAGACAATGATGATGTTAACAACAACAATATCCGATTTAAGCACTGATGAAGATTAGGTAAGAAAATGAATAGCAGGGGTGTACCCCATTGCCAAGCATAGGGTAAACACTCATAAGTGACCACTACTGTTAATATTATCCATAATTATCAAACCTTAAAGCTTGTTTATTCTATATAGTACTTGAAGAAACATGAAATAGTTTGAAAATGTAGTATTCAAAAATCTGATTTCCTAATTAGTGAAGTGAAATTATATCAAACTTGATAGAGACCCAAGAGGTTGAAGTGGGTGATCCCAAAGTAGCAGATAAGGGATTGGGACCTGAGCCAAGGAAAGAGGATGGTTGCTTAGAAGGGGAGCAAGCACAGGGAGTTAGAACTTGTGTGGAATGAGAATTTCCCTGTAGATAGGCGACAGTAATAATAGGAGATTTGTTATAAACATGGGTACTACTCAAATAATTAAATATGTAAGCTTAAGGGAGGCAGATTTCTTACTGTCTGAGAAGGAAATTACAAAGATGGGAAAGAAGAAAACCTGTAGTGTTAGATCATCATTGGAGTAGGACCATGTGGAGATGCATATGTATAAAATGTACATGTTTGTAAAGATGTCATATATAATGTATATAAATATGTACATACATCCATATGTCCTCTAGCTCTGCCACCAAAAGGACCTGGGATCAGAGATACGCTAGTAGCTATGAGCCCACCTAAAACCCAGGTCTCATTTTCTGAGTACTATTTTCCAGTATAAAGAACTAAGACTCGGGGCACCTGGGTGGCTCAGTGGGTTAAGCCTCTGCCTTCAGCTTGGGTCATGATCTCAGAATCCTGGGATCAAGCCCCACATCTAGGGTCTCTGCTCAGCAGGGAGCCTGCTTCCCCCTCTCTCTCTGCCTGCCTGTCTACCTACTTGTTATCTTTCTCTCTGTCAAATAAATAAATAAGATCTTAAAAAAAAAAAAAGAAAAACAACTAAGACTCTTTGGAGAAATAGTTGTAGTGCTGGGGAGAGGGAAGCACAAGATAAATCTAGAACATCTCCTTATGCCAGAAAATAAAACGGTGTTAAAATAATGACTGGGGGGACGCCTGGGTGGCTCAGTTGGTTAAGCAGCTGCCTTTGTCTCGGGTCATGATCTCAGCGTCCTGGGATCGAGTCCCACATCGGGCTCCTTGCTCAGCAGGGAGCCTGCTTCTCCCTCTGCCTCTGCCTGCCATTCTGTCTGCCTGTGCTCGCTCTCTCCCCCTCTCTCTCTGATAAATAAATAAAATCTTTAAAAAAAAAATAATGACTGGGGCATTAAAAAGGACACAGAGGCCTTTCTGAATAAGTCAAATCTGAATACGTCAATCACCAAATCTGGGACCAACCTAGCAACAAAATAAATAATGATAGTAATAGATTAGAATCCATTAAAATAAGAGGAAACTTACTGATGAAAACATACTGATATGGAAACGAGGAAAAATGGGAGAGAGGAGGGGAAGGGAAAGAAAGGAATGGATCTGGAAGACCAAACATCCAACCCAGAGAGACTGCTAAAATTATTCTGTCTGTAAAAGGATGTTTACCTACCCGTTCATGGTGTTTACATCATAGTGGAAAAATTTCTAGTATTTTTATTTTATTCTGTTACGTATTGTTTCAATTTTCTACAATGAGCTTGAAGTATTTATATGGAAAACTAGGCTACATTTGTCATTCCAAGGAAGGAAAGAAGGAAGGAAGGAAGGGAAGTGGGTGGGGAGGGAGAGTGGAAGGATGGATGGATGATGGGAAGCTTGAGGATTAGGATGCTTGCAGAGTCCTGAAATTATTCTCCCCAAAACACCTACTAATTACAAAAGAAAAAAAGTAATTTTATAGCAGAGAAGCCTGGAATCAAAGCTAATATCACCAGTAAAAGGGCAAATCAATTTCATGTGCCATTTGATGGGACACAATGGGAAAAACACAGAATTATCTCTGTGATATTTCTCCCGAAGTTGCTTGTCTTTAATCTTATCAAAAGGAAATATCAGACAAACCCAAGATAAGGGACATACCACAAAATAACTAGTTTCTAATCTTCTAAAATTTCAAGGTCATGAAAGCCACAAGAAAAGGCTTAAGATGATTAAAGGAGACTGAAGAAACCTGAAAACCCAATGTAAAATAAATTTCTAGACTTGAAGTATTTATAATAAAGGATATTATTGGGGAAAAATGGAAAAAGTTGAGTGGAGGCTAAGGTTAGATATAGCAATGCATCAGTGCTGGTTTTTCTTTTTATTCTTGTATTAAGGATTTTTTTTTTTTTTGAGAAAATCTTCATTAGAAAATGAATACTAAAATATCTGTGGGCATCACGTTGGCAACTAACTCTCAAATGCTTTTAAAAAAATCCACTTTTCTTTAACTCTACTTGGGATTTTTATTACCTTCAGTGTCTTTCAATACAAAATTAACTATGATGATGATGACAGCATCAACAGTAACAAAAATGCCAACTATTGAAAGTTTTTGAACAGAACAAGAATGGTGGGTACAATTTAAATCCTTCAATGTCCACCTCACCTAATTTGCCTCTATGTCCTATCCTTCTTTCTCTCTCCCCTGACATTCTTTATATAGAATAGAAGATCTCTTGTAATTAAATACCATGTTTATCATTTCTGGCTTTTCTCTGCAGCCACAAACATACAAATTTCTAGTTAATTGACTTACTATGCTATATTAAGTGAGAGATTAATGTCTGAGCATACAAGGTTTTTAAACATAGAGGTAGAAAAAAATACATAGATTTTAGGTTTACTTAGGCAAGAGGAGGTTCCTCGGAATGAATAGGGTGTTGGCTAAGGCTTCTGCACATATAGAATAGAATATCCACCTTCCAACTGGTATTTATGGATTGTCTGAGACCTGAGAAGCTGTTTAAAGAAGGCCGTTTTTAACAAAAGACATGAAATGAGGACAAAAGTGGGATGTTGTAAGATAATGATCAGGGTTATGGATAAAATGTGTCGGGATGACTACTGCTCTACATTTTTAAAATGACTTGTGGGAAAGTACTGTCTCAAACAGGAAATTCATGTAACTTGAGACATATGGTGGTTTATCTTATAGTGAATGGATTCAGGTCTTGAGGACAGAGAGAAAATTTTGTACTCCAGATTTGCCAAATTGCTTCCATTATCATCATCTCAGTGTCTTTATCTTTTAAATGGATATAGCTTATGGGTTGTTTTGAAGTTAAATGATTTGAAGTGTTGAAGGCTCTGCTTGGAATTTCTAGTCATATGTGCTCAAAATATGGTAATCCTCTCTAACATTTCTTATATTTATATTGTGTTCTCTCTTTATCAGTGCTTGTGTTTGATATTCACAATACCTTTGTGAGTTAAGTAACCTAATCTCTTCCAGATGAAGAAGCTATACTAGATACAGTTGCATATTTCTCTATGAGGGCAATAAAGATAATACTGGGTAATACATATTTTTTGAACATGTATGCCTCAGGCACAGCACCAATCCTCTTACATAACACAACCCTCTTTATTATCTATTATCATTGCCCCCACTGAACATGTGATCTAACAAAGGCTTAAAAGAAAGTTTAAGTAATTTTCCTAAGATTGCATTGCTGGTATGTAGTAGACCAAGATAAAACTATATCTATCTGATACCCATAATTCAAAGAATTACTATATTTTCCGTAGTATGGAAAAATGGATATATTTTGCTCTTACTATTCATAACAACAATCCCTATTTTGCAGTATTTAATAGTTTTAGATAAATGTTCACATATATTCTCATGTGTTGTATTCTTAGAACATTGTGAGAGAGATGTGGCTCAGTTAATTTTATTCTTGTTTTTAAGACAAATTGAGACTCTGATAAATTAAGTCACTTGCCCAAGATTGTAGCTTAGCTGAGAGACAGTTCAAGGCCTCTGATTCTTAATGTAAGGCTCTTTCCCAAGCTGTGTTCTGTCTGCATTTTGGTTATGAATGCCTTTCTTACTAAGACCTCTTATGCCAGGTGTTGGAAAGTAGTAGTAGAGCATCTGGCTTTTGTTGCTAGGAAGGAAGCTATGAGCATTTCAGTTCACTTTTGTGGTTGATAATTTTGATTTATATAATGATTCATAGGTTTTATAAAGAAGTAGTTTTCTTTTTCCTTTTCTTTCCTTTTTTTTTTTTTTTGGTTCTTAGTCATCTTTTATTTTTTAATTTTTATTATGTAAAGTTAGGCAATATATTAGCCATCATTAGTTTTTGATGTAATGTTCAACGGTTCATTAGTTGCATAAAACACCCAGGGCTCATCACAACACATACCGGGTTATTAAATTAAGCATCTTAAATGAATATTTATTTTCCACTTTAAATTTCATATACCATCATGAGATAACACATCAGGGTTTTGTTTTGAGACCACTGACACTTAGAGAATGAGGAAAGATTTGGACCCTCACCTTGAAAAATATGTATGTATGCAAAAAAGGATTACTTGCAGTTATAAATTTCCATCAAGCCCATACTTGGATCTCAAATTGAGGAGCACTTTCCTCTCACATCCTTAACCACCACCACTGCTGTTAGCATTTATGTCTCAGGCATCGTTCTAAATGCTTTATACTTGATATCTCATTCTACCTTATGGCAGTCATATGATCTAATTACAATTACCATTCTAATATTATATATAAGGAAATCAGGTTTATAGATTGTATTCTAATGAGTATTTTCCAAAATTGTCATACCTGAGTTCTGTTTATAGTCAACCTTCATTTTTTTTTTTTGTGTATATATTCTTCTAAATAGTTTATTAAAGTGTTGACTCCAGCTGGTCTAGAAATGATCCTCTGGGAACTCCATTTTGTGTATTTCTGTATCCCTAGGGTTAAAAAAATCTGCTTTATTGCAAACTCAAATTTTGATCACAAATCGGGTTTCAGTGATGGTATACTATTTTCTATAATAAGGCCCATGTGAATAAACTAAATATCTTTGTTCTATTTTTTATCACTTTGTGTTAAGAAACCATCTATTTTTAGAGAAGTTAAATCTTCTATGCTACAGAGACTGAGATACTATGAAAAATGGTGCTAAATATAATGAAGTCAAGTTATGAATCATTAATATCCCAAATTGCATGTGCTGCTGAATTTAGTACTATAATACAATTCAATATTGATGATGAGAAAAATCCTTATGCTTTTATTTTTATGGAATCCTTTGTCACTGCTAAGTGATCATTGCAAATGTTCCTGAAGACAGCCTGATGACTTATCTACTCTTAGGTGTTCTACTGTTAAACAAATCCTTTCAAAGAACATGAATTCCCATGAAACCAACATAAAATTGAAGACATTATACACTCCAGAGGTACATTTGTATGACAGTCAAATTATTGCTGTCTCCGTTTGTTCTTATATGATCTTTCATGATCCAGAGGAGGGAATCAAAATGTTAGGGAGTTAGGTAGACTATAAATGGAGATAAGGCTTCACTCCTTCTTGATACTGATGACAAAGCCTGGTAATGTAATTAAAACATTTCTGGACATGACCCATGCCTTAAACCTCTGTATTAATTACTCACTTCAAAGATCATGGCATCTAGCTCTTGTCATATTTTGTCACAAAGAAAGAAAAATGATTCACCATTCCTCTTTAGTAATACCATTAATGAAGATGACAAATATTTAACTTCATGTAACATCTTGAATATGTGTGGGCGAAAAAGGAGTGATTTTTTTTTTCTCTGCATGTATTTAAATAGTGAAGTCTAAGAGCCCTGGATCTGTATACTGTTAATGTAATTTAAAAAAATATATCCTTCCTCCTTTTTTCTCCTCAACCCTTCTTTCTTATAATTTGTATACTTCCCACTCTTATGCTTAAAACAGAGTAAGATTTATTCCAGTTTCAGGATAAATGTCGGTATGCTCTGAAACAGAAACACACCAGAAAGGGGCATAGCCTCATTTACAAAAGGTTTGAAAGAGACACAGTGGTTCTCTGAGACCAAATTATCTTTTATTCAGAGCTTTGTTCAAATTATAAAGATCTATGAATTGGAGAAAAATTACACAATAGGAGGAAGTTATTTTACCAATCACCTAAGTCCACAGTCCTCTTTTGCAGATGAGAAAGCCCTAAATGAATTGCTTAAATCACTGTTTTTTAATCCTACATGATGATAGAATCAATGGTGAAACTTGTAAAAGTGACCTACACTCAGGTCTCTCCCTTAAACATCCTATTTCTGGACCCTATCTACTCTTTAAAAATTTATTCAGAATATTTGGAGATGGAGTTTAAGAATTGTATGTTTTTAAAGATCCACAAGTGATTCAAATGTATGAAGTTGAGACCAAAAGGTTGATTCTCTCAAGTCTACAAATGTATTAAATAAATGACAGGTAAATGACCACAGAGAAATATATATCCAAGGACCAGCTCAAGTGTTATTTCTTGTCTTTTTCCTAAATTGAGTTATTAGCATCATTCTGTCTAAGAGCCACAAATTTCCTCACCAAAATGGTAGGTCAACACTAACCAAAAGGCTCAATATTTGTCAGCAATGCATGTTGACAACAAATACGATTACGCAGGTTATCTATTGCAAATTTTGTCATTGGAATTAATATGCCATTGTGTGTTCCTAATTCCTTTGAGAACAATGTAGTATGCAGTCAAGTAATGGCTTTGGATTGGGAAGGGTTTTGTATGGGGCAGATGTAGTCTGTAAAAAGAATTCGAAGAAAAGTGAAGCAGTTGCTGATAGAATTCTACTTCACCACAAGACAGGTTACATTCAGTAAAATCCTTTTGTTCAATATATTCAGATCTTCTTAAACTATAACACACATATTCTTCGAGATAGTTTTCAGATTCTCCAGAGGAAAAATCAATTCCCAAGGGCAAATAAACAATTGAGACAAAACTACTAAATGAACTTGAGGTCAAAAGTATCTTCAGGGCAAAAGCCACATACAAGGTTAACTAGCACATAGCTGTCCTCGGCCTTGGACCCAACAGCTAAACTTAATACTCTTGAATAAAGCTGGAATACCTACAGAGACTCCACCCACAGTGAAAGTGTAGGCTAAGGGTGAGTAAAAAGAGCAGCTAAGGGAAACCTTCTGAATCTACACTCTGAGTCAAAAAAACATGTAATGACAACAGTGGTAATAATAACATCTCCCCTAAGACTTTGCAGCCCATAAAGTAAATATTAGCACAGTATTAGTAAACCCAAATACATCATCACAACAAATGTGAATAGGGCTAAAACATCCATTTAAAACATCTAGAATATTGTCAATTATATATAAAAGTACAAATATATGCTATGAGTACTCAAAAATATTAAATGTAAAAAGAAGAAAATATCCATACCAGAACAACACTTACTAAAATAAAATAAAGTTGTAGTAAATATATTAATGTCAGACAAAATTACATTTAAGACAAAAATTATTAACAGAGAAAATCTTTATTTAATATGGGAATATTCAGTTCCTAGGATGATGTTCCTAGGATGATGTGATGATTCTCAACATATATGAATCAGTAAGATAGATTTATAAATTATGAAGCATAATGGCTATTAGAGTTTGAGATATAACAAATGTAGGTAGGTATCTGAAAGGTCAGTCAGAGGAAAAGCAGTAAAGAGACAAACTATTTTATTTTATTATTATTATTTAATTTTACTTATTTACTTATTTATTTATTTATTTATTTAGAGAGCCTGAGCAGGGGGAGGGGCAGAAGATGAAGGAGAGAGAGAATCTTAAGCAGGCTCCACATTCAGCACAGAGCCTGCCATGGGGCTCAATCTAATGACCCTGAGATCATGACCTGAGCCAAAATCAAGAGTCAGATGCTTAACTGACTCAACCACCCAGGTACCTCAAGATGTACACTATTTTAAAAACATAGTCAACCAGGTCCATTCAATAAGCAACTGTTGACCTCTTCACCCAATAATTAGAGAATGCACTCTGATTTCAGCTGCAAAATAAAACTGATTACCTGCTGGCCATCGTCTCTGACTCTTAAGCTTCAAATCAATAACAGAAATATATTTTTGTTTAAAAATACACAGTTTTATGGGGCACCTGGGTGGCTCAATGGGTTAAGCCTCTGCCTTCGGCTCAGGTCATGAACTCAGGGTCCTGGAATTGAGCCCCGCATCAGGGTCTCTGCTCAGCGGGGAGCCTGCTTCCCCTCTTTCTCTGCCTTTCTCTCTGCCTACTTGTGATTTCTCTCTCTGTATCAAATAAATAAATAAAATCTTTAAAAAAAATAAAATACACACTTGTAGGGCACCTGGGTGGCTCAGTGGGTTAAGCAGCTTCCTTCCTCTCTGGTCCTGATCTCAGGGTCCTGGGATCCAGTCCCGCTTTAGGCTCTCTGCTTGGCAAAGAGCCTGCTTCCTCCTCTCTCTCCGCCTGCCTCTCTTGTCTACTTGTGATCTCTCTCTGTCAAATAAATAAATAAAATCTTAAAAAAAAAATACACCCTTATAAATAACTTGCTGGTCAGAGAAGAAATAAGAGTGAAATTTTAAAAAAATTTTAAACTGAAGCATATTGAAAAAATGCATTGACATTCATATTGGCATAATGTAACTAGGAAAATAGCCCAAGGGAGAGGTACATTTAAATTCTTATATTGAAAAAATTAGCTGAAATATTAGTGAGACAAGCGAGCAACTTAAAAAATAGAAAAGGAAAATAAATTAAATCCAAGCAAAGAAATAAGAGACAAAAAGGAATTGACGAGAAAGAAAAGGAAAACAAACACTGATAATTAAAAAAACCTAATGAAATAGATTCTGAAGCTGTAGGTCAAAAAAATGACTAAAACAAACAATATTATAAATGAAAAGAATGTAAGTACCAACGCCACAAGATAGTTAGAGTATAAAAGGAGAATACTTTGAAAAGAATTGTATGATAATATATTTTAACATGCAAACATGTAGATAAAATTACCAAAACGATGACTAAAAAAACTACAGTGAGTTGACATAGCCATGAAAAAAAACTGAACTGATAGAATTCTTGTCAAAGAGAAACAAGAGGCCCATTTGATTTGAGAAGTATGTTTTATCAAAATTTTTTAGAACAAATTTCCTTAATCTTACATAGGTATTGAGAACTTCAGTAATGAGTGAATTCTTCGTTTAACAATTTTCGCATAATAGTAACGTGAAAAGCATGACAGTGCTTGAAAAGAAAATTATGGTAAGATGGCCTAATTATAATCAAACATTTCTCTATATTAAGCAAAAAATTTTCCCAGCACACGTTTTACTAGCGAGGTTGTAAAGCAGTAGAGGGTGATACCATGATCTCTCTAAGCCAGTTCTCTGATTTGACATCATGGCACTGTTCCTTTCTAGAGCAAATTCTTGAACAAGTTATTTTTCTTTTTGTATCTCATGACACGACCTTTCAGAACTGTTGTGAATGTTAAAAAAAAAAAAAGTTAATATATGTAAACACTTAGGATGTTACCTGTCACAGTGTGAGCACTTGATAAATGTGACCTGTGATTATTTTACCATCTCGAGCTGCATGCAGGCATGAACCCATGCAAATTCTATGAAATAGTCCTTTTATAATTTGAAGTCCTTTAGCATACCACAGTATCCTTCCCCGCCTTCGTTGTTGCCCCACTCACTGTAAATCATCTATTTTTTAAGCTTAAACCCTATGATATTTGTCAGGTCTTCATATAACCTTATGCAAACCCAGTAATCTTAGGATTGCCTTCCTTTGGTGCATATCCTAGATCAAGCATTTTGGAGATTTATTTATTTTAGAGAGCACACACACATGTGTGTGCAAGTGTGCACAGGGCGGGGGCTGGTGCAGAGGGAGAGACAATCTGCCCCTATTCGTCCCCACTGTGGGGCTGGATCTCACAATCCCGAGATCATGACCTGAGCCAAAACCAAGAGTCAGCTGCTTAACCAACTGGGCTCTCCAGGGGCTGCAAAAGTCAAATATTTTGAATCCAGGATTTATTCATGGGATTCAGGTACTCTTTCCTGATGCCTAAAATGATGTTCGGATTCTTATGTGCAAATAAGCATATGCTTCTTTCTGGAGAGACAACCAATAATTTTCATCACATTTACCAGGATGTCTCTGACATGCGAAGTCTAGAATTGCTCCCGGAAAGAAGCACAAGCTTTATATACTCTGTATCTAAATTGGCTTCAGTAAACCCTCTAAGGATCTCTTCTTCAGTGATAATTGTTGACTACACTTTTGGGAGACTGTCTTTAGAGAAGCATCCTTTTCTGTCTTTTCTGTGTTACCCAAGCCTTATTCCCTCCCCAGAATGGAAAACACAATTATTTTCCTGCCTTCTTTTTCATGAAAAATTATAACCCACTGTATTATGAGATGCTCTCTCTGAAGATAAAACTCTTCTTTTCAGACAGCACAATGGTTTCTAAGGCAACTCAAGTAACTACTAAGACAAAGTTGTCCTTTCTCACTGGGGGAGAAAGTTTCTGAGAAGTTGCTATCATTACACCTAGAGAAAATGGAATGTAAAATAATGTCACATTGTTCTGTATCTCTGTCTGTGTTGGCTGTCTCAAATGGAACGTTTGCAAAAATAAAAAAGCTGTTGCCAACTGCAAAGAACTTTAATGATCCATATAAAGGTAGCAAATATTGCTACGTCCTTGCCTTTCAAATGTTAAGAACTCAGTGAACAGTGTAATCCTTGGGATGGAAGGATGTTCCTATGCAAAGCAAGGTAAGGCTTAGTTTGAATTCTGCTGAGCTGGACTGTTTGAGGGGAGTGGGCAAGCAAACAATAGCAACAAAAAAGGTAAAGAATAAACAAAATCATCTAAGCCTCATGTCTGCACCTTCCATATTTGGGGCTTCATTCTTTGACTTATTTCACTTCCATTTTGGAATGCAGTGTTCTTGGGAGATAGGACACATCAGTCAAAGCTCTGTGGCTCGTTATTAGTCTATGGAGGTATATTGTATCTCCCTCCACTCTGAGCTCACAAGTTGGCCAGGAATACAGTTAATACAAATGAGCCCCAGGTGTCCTGGTGCTGTGCTGTGCAGACACCTGTTATCACCCCACACTTCGTACTAATTTCTTTGCTTCTGCTGTTGTCTCACTGCTTCCTTCTTTCCAGCTAATTATCTTCAGAAGTACATAGCAGAGTACATCAATATCCACATATGCCCTTATAATTCAAATAAAACAAAGTTCACGAAGGCCTAAATTAACATTGGAAGAGGGGGAAATTAAGTTAAACAGAATGAATTACTCTTTGTCCTAAATCAGTTTTCTACCTATGAATACACTTTTATCATAGAGGTTACTGCTTTTTTTTTTTTTTTTTAAGATTTTATTTGTTTGACAGATCACAAGTAGGCAGAGAGGCAGGCAGAGAGGGGGGGGGAAGCAGGCTTCCTGCTGAGAAGAGAACCTGATGCGGGGCTCTATCCCATGACCTGGGCTGAAGGCAGAGGCTTAACCCACTGAACCACCTGGTGCCCCGAGGTTACTGCTTTTGATTGCACATTATTACTTTTCTTGAACACCTTGTCACCCTTGTCTCCCCTCTCCTCATTCAACACCCTACTTCTCACCCATTCAGCCGACACAGAGCTTTGGCACAGAGTAGGCATTTAAAACATTTTGTAGGTAGAACAATAGGTGGGCTTTATATGGAAAAATTGGGAAGGAGGGTCACTTGAGGTAAAGATATAATGATTAAAATAAGACATTAATTATATTATACAAGGAAGTGATTTTGAAAACAAATAAATTGTGTAGATTTTAATGATTCTCCATGTTCTGAGATTTGTGAGGTCATAGGCAGACAGTTGTTAAATATACTGTTTGTGATAGATGTGAACGAAACTTGAGGGACGTCCCACAGTAGGCATATGGGAAGTTGGTATTCCGACTTATTATTATGGCTCATCATTATTCATGTAATTCAAGCTGGCATTCTTTTTATACTGAAAAGAATTACCCCATTCTTCCTGGCTAGATCACATAAAAAAGTATGTCAAATGGATCATAATGTGAATGTAAGAGCTAAAATGAAAAGAAGTCAAATAAAACATGAGTATTAATGACCATGGTTTAGACTGTGGTTCCTTAGATACAGCACAGAAGCATAAGGGAACAAAGATAAGTAGATGAATTGGACTTCCTTGAAACTGAAAACTTTTTGCTCCAAATGACGAAACAGAGAAAGTGAGAAAATAACCTGCAGAATGGGAAGGCTATTTCAACTCATACAGGACTTGAATACGGAATATATAAAGAACTCTTTTGCCTCAATAATGGAAATATAAATAACTCCGTTAAAAATAAGCAAAAGAGTGTGGTGTAAGGGAATGGTGATTCACAGACCTGTACCCCTGGGGATAAAAATATATGTTTATAAAAAATAAAAAATTAAAAAAAAAATAAGCAAAAGATATTCATTTTCCTCAAAGAAAGTAAGCAAAGAACCAGTAACCACATTTAAAATTTGCATTAGGGAAATGCAACTCCAAACCATATGGAGGAGGAGAATGATGTCATCCTCATGGTGGAATAAGAGTTTTCTACCAACTTCTCCAAAAAGAACACAGATTTAGACAGTTACCCATGGACAAGAGATCCTTGTGGAACTTCAGGAGGCCATCAAAGTTCTAGAACACTATTGAGAAAACAACATTAGAGGTTGGATATGCTGAAGACGATAGTAGAACCAGATTCCTTTATCTGCATCACCCTTCTGCCAAGCTTCTTAGCTCAATGGCAAGAGAGATCTTCTCGGGCCATGATTTCTCCCACGTGGGAAAGTGAAAGGTGTCCGTGAGTGCTAGGCTTCCACAGCTGTACAAGACACTGCTAAAAAGGCTTCCTTTTTCCTAGCACCACTCATTATACTGAGATGTGCTGTGTGACAGGTGTGGGAGACAGATGAGAGAGGGCATGATAGATCTCTGTAGGGTGTCAGAGGATTTAGATATACTAGCTGCATCACACACTCCATCAGGAGATGGGAGTCACCGGGGACAAACAAGCCACTGGGAATGCCCCACAAAGATCAGCCTGACTCTGGGGGCCTGGGAGAAACCACAAAGTTGAACATTTACACTCACCTCAAGAAAGCAAAAGGGAGGCTGCCAACACTTGGCCAGGCCCTGCAGGATGAAGAGAAGACATACAAACTTAAGAATTCTGACACAACAGGGAGCAGGAAGTATGGGACATACTTGTAGAAGAAGTCTGACAAAATTTCAGAATCCCTAGCACTTTGACAGAAGGTATTTCTCCATAAACCTGTGAGTAGACAAAAGAGGAAGTGCCCGCTTCTTCAAGTGTGAAGACAGTAATGAAAAATTTTAGGGAACACAACAATAAATATATTAGGCAAATACTCCTGAAGGGATAAGTAGACAACAGTACAATATTAGTGAGGAACTTTAATACCCCACTTTCAACAAAGGCTAGATTATCCAGACAGAAAATCAATAAGGAAACATTGGATTTGAATTACATTTCAGATGAGATGGACCTAACAGACATTTACAGAGCATTCCATCCAACAGCCACAGAAACACAAGTGCACATAGAACATTCTCTAGAATAGCTCATATATTAGCTCACAAACAAGTCTTGACATATTTAAGAAGGTTGAAATCCTATCAAGAATTTTTTGTGACCACAGTGGTGTGTAACTAGAGATCAAATGACAGGAGAAAAACTGAAAATTTCACAGATATGTGGAAATTAAGCCACATACTCCTAAACAACCAGTGGATCAAAGAAGAAATCAAAGAAATTTGTTTTTTAAAAAAATCTTAAACAAAAAAGCAAATAAAATATGACAAAACTAAGGAGATGTCACTTAATTGAGGAAACTGAAAAGCTATACTTGTAGTACAATGGCAGTTGCCAGGGCCTGAGGGGAGAGGGAAATGAGTAGATGCTGGTCAAAGGATACAGACTTCCATCTATAAGGTGAATAAATTCTGGGGATCTAATACACAGCATGGTGACTCTAGTTAAGCATACTGTACTATATACATGAAAGTTGCTAAGAGAGATCTTAAATCTTTCACCGTACTCACTCAGAAAAAAGGCAGTTACGTGAGGTGGTGGAAGTCTTAACTTACTGTGGTAATTGTATAACAACACATACCTTTATCAAATCACCTTAAACTTACACAGCATTACTTATGAATTATATCTCAATGAAGCTGGAAAATGTTTGAGAGACCACTCAGAATTATAATCATGGCTAAAATTTAAAAAATAATACAAAGTGTATTATGTATTAGGTAGGGTTCTCCAGAGAAACAGAACTAAGAATATATAAAATGACATAAACCGACTCCTATCTCTCTGTCTACCTACCTATTTAGAAATATATAAATATCTCTATAGATATTTATTATAGGGATGGACTGATGTGATTTTGGAGGCCTAGAAGTCCCAGGATCTGAATTTTTTGAGGGGTGCAGTCTGGAGAATAAGGAAAGTCAGTGGTGTAATTGAGTTCAAATTCCATGGCTTGGGCACCAGGGGATGGTGTTTACACCAATGGATGGTGTAAATCTGAGTGCAAAGGCCAGAGAATTAAAGGTGACAGCAGATGTAGGAGCAATGGCATGTATCGCACAAATCCCACCATGAACCTGAACTCCTGAGAAGCAGGAGCACCGAGGTCCAAAGGCATTAAAAGCTGTCATAGCTCAAGCACAGAAAGTGAACTCCTTCCTCATCCTTCAGCAGACTGGGTGATGTCCACTCACACTGTTGAGGTCAATTTGCAAATCTCTTCTAGAGGCACTAGACTCAGGTGCAAATCTCTTCTAGAGACTTTTTTTTTTTTTTTAAAGTCTACTGACTCAGGTGCAAATCTCTTCTAGAGGCACTCACATGCACACACACGCACACACACAAATACTGTTTTATTATCTGTCTGGAATCCCTTAGCTCAGTCAGGTTGACACATAAAAGTGTCATGTGTTTAAGGATGTTGGGGAATGGCTAGTGGGAAAGTAAAATTATATAGCTGATTTGGAAAACAGTTTGGTCATTTCTCAAAATGTTAAACATAGAATGACCATATGGTCCAACAATTCCATTCCTAAATATATACTCAAGAGAAATGAAAACCCCTATCTATATCAAAACTTGTACATGAATTATGAATATTCATGATATCATTTTTTGTAATCCCTGGAAGTCGAAGCAAGTCAAACACCCATCAGCCAATGAATAGGTAAACAAAATGTGACATATCTGTAAGATATTATTTGATAATAGAAAGGAATGAAGTTCGATACATATTAAAACATGGATGAATATTGAAAATATGATGCCAAATGAAAGGAGCATTTCACAAAAGATTACATAATTATACATCTCCTTTCATATGCAGTCTCCGTAATAGGCCAATCCATACAGACAGAAAGTAGATTAGAAATTTTCAGGGATTGGAGAACAAAAGGGAATGGGAAAAGACTGCTAATGAGTACAGGAATTTTTTGAGGGGTGAAAAAATATTCTAGAATTCGATAATGGGAGGATTTATTCAGCTCTGCTACTATACTAAAAACCACTGAATTGTGCCCTTTAAATGCTTGAACTTTATGGAATGTAAATTATATCTCAGAATGTTTAAAGAATATGTTCATTCCTCATTCAACCCTAGGAAGTAGGCATTACTAGTCTCATTTACACACAGTAGATGAGGACTCTTGAAGGTTACTTATACATGATGCCAGTAATTGAGTTTCAGAGTGATCATGCGTCTAAGTTGTCTAAGACTATTTTAAGAAAATTGAGCAACAGCTGTAATTATTAACAGGATTATTATCTGAATGAAAAAACAGGAGCACCTGGGTGGCTCAGTCAGCTAAGCATCTGCCTTTGGCTCAGATCATGATCCCAGGGTCGTGGGATGGAGACCCAGGTCAGGCTCCCTGTTCCTCAGGGAGCCTGCTTCTCCCTCTCCCTGCTGCTCCTCCTGCTTGTGAGTGTTCTCTCTCTCTCTCTGTCTCTGTCTATCTCTCTCTCTCTCTGTCAAATAAATAAATAAAATCTTTAAAAAGAGAGAGAGAAAGGAAGAATGTTTAAAAAAATGAGAATTTATTTTAGTTAAAAAATGTTACTATGTAATAGGTAATTTAGAGGGAGCTGAAGTCAGGAAAGACTCACTAATTTTCTAACTTGTATTCCTGTATATTGTAATTAAGAAAGAGAATCAATGATTTTTCAAATGTTCATTCCATAATCATGGTAAATGTACTACCATAATGCACTTACCATGTGCTGGGCATTGCGCTCAGCCTGGTATACGTGTTTGAAGTACCTACAAAGTCAACTTTATTATATCTTCATGAAGAATGTGAATTTTTCACATGGAGATATGTATAACCAAAAGCAGGTATGCTGTAAAAATTTTCATAACAAGGAAATGACAGAATTTTGAGCTCAAAGAGATTATGTACATGTATATACTTACATATTTACATTGTTTTTGGTTGTGACAGAAAATTAAGATCCAAAAAGAAAAATAAAGTAAGGCTGTGATAGTCAACTTCAGATAACTGATTTGTCTGCTAGACCTACAGGGCTCCGTGGTCTTGCTGGGACTGGTTTCTCTCTCTCCTTTTCTGGGCTCAGCTTTTTGTGTGGTGACTCCATTCTTAGACTGGCTGTTCACCAGCAATGTGGGCAATCAGTGTCTCCACATTCAATATTAGTGGAAAAGAGCAATCACCATGCTGAGTACAAGCCTGGAGATTCACGCTCAGGGAAGCCTTTTGCTCCTGACCTATCATTCTAACCAGAGCTGTGAGGCCAGTGAACTGGCTTATGCTGGTTCACAAGTACCACTTCTCAAGATAGGGAGAAGGACTGTCACAAAGATGTGGACCTCGGTCCAAAATCAGGACTGTTTCCACAAGAAAGAGAGCTGGATGTGGGATAAGGGAACAACAGATGTTCGCTGAATTTTGGAAGTTGGATGTTCGGAGAATGATACATTTAGTGAGACTACCAAGCTGGATACCGGTGGGACAAGAATTTGAATATGGCACTTTTTTTGAATGATTTCCTCTTAGTCCACACCTACCTATTCCTTAAAGGTGTCCCGTTCTTAGGCCAGTAGATGTGATGACGCAGAATGCTAAGGTTAGATTATAGAATGGTGGTAAAAAGCAAGGTCTTTGTGGTCAGAACAAGTTGAGTCTGAACCGCAGCTTTGTCACATACTTTTGTGACCTCAGAAATTTGGGTTAGCCCCTGTAAGGTAATGTCATCTGAAAACTGGTATTAGATGCTTAGCAAAATTCCCAGAATTTGAAAAGTGCTTAGTAAATGACTGTTTTTAACACTTACCCTTTCTTTCTCATTTCCAGAATAATTTAACCTACCTTAAGTATAAACATCCCTTCATCTTCTTTTTTCCCCCAAGATCCCCATAAGACTCTCAGGAAAGCCCTCCTCACTATATCTGGTTCACAGGATGTTATGCATTTTCGTGGGGGCTAATTCTCTGTATAACTGCCCCATCAAGGAAGGGAAGTAGACATATTTCTTGTTGAAGTCCATAGTAGCTATCTTATTATTCTGTTGGCCATGACAACCAGCCCGGAATAAGATGTTCTAAAGGGAAACTGTTCAAGAGTTTCTTTTTAGAAGCAAAGTGACATCTGCCAAATTTAATGATTCATTTAGTATCATATGTAAGCCACATTTTTTCCCTGTAAAGTCTGTTTGAAAGAGGAGATGTGATAGAAAATGCTTATCAAATATTGAGTGCAAAGCACTGTGCTACATGCAGATGGGACTGGAGCAAAAGGAAGCTTCTTCCTCGCTTTACAGACATAACATTGCAGATGGGAAGCAAGATGTGTCTGTCAGTGTAATAGGTCACATGATAAAAATGGCAAAGTTTTTGGAGGTCTTTGGAAATCCATAGAAATGGTGATGTTTTTGTTAGCTTCTGTAGAATTTTTTTTTTTTAATGGTCTATTTATTCATTTGACAGAGAGAGAGCACCAGCAGGAAAGGCAGAGGCAGAGGGAGATGCAGACTCAGACTTCCCACTGAGCTGGGAGCCCAACACAGGGCTCCATCCCAGAACCCTGAGACCAGGGCCTGAGCTGAAGGCAGACACCCAAACATCTGAGCCACCCAAGTGTCCCCAGGTTGTGTAGAATTTCAATCAGTGCAGGAGTGTAGACTATTGAGGAAATGGCAGAAGTATAATCCAAGCACTTGAGCAATACACAGATTAATTTGGAAATGAGATTGTCAAAATGCCCAGGAGTTCAGTAGCAGAGGAATCTTAGGATAGATCTATTAACCACTGTTTTTGTACTTTTTTGTTTTTCTTAATACTTAAACATTTCTTCCCATTTCTAAAGTAGAATCATCTGCTTAAATTAATCTACCTTAAATATTT
Organism: Mustela nigripes; assembly: GCF_022355385.1. Lineage (NCBI taxonomy): Eukaryota > Metazoa > Chordata > Mammalia > Carnivora > Mustelidae > Mustela > Mustela nigripes. The sequence goes on along the minus strand of NC_081557.1, from coordinate 28,109,927 downwards.
ATGGAGAAATTTTAATAAAAATAAAATAAAAGTGTATGTACAAACCCCTGGCCTGGTCAATTTGCCTATAGCAAAAATTTAGTAAAAAATGATTTTTAAAATTTAAAAATGTTTATGACAATTTATTAAAAAAAATATAAAGAACGGTTAAAAAGAAATCTAGAAATAATAGACATCATTCCACAGGCCCAAGAGAATTGTTAGAAAAGTATTGTGAAGACACATAGTGTGAATGAGGGGAACCTATTAAAGAGTCATCCAAGAGGAAAATGAGAGCTGGTGGCAGCAGAAGGTGGCTTTGGAGAATCCCAGGGACAAAGTATTGAGCCACATTGCACCTGCTATCCCCCACAGCCTGTGCCAGATGGGCACATCAGGGATATTTAAAGGAACAAGGAAAGAAGAAATAAATGATTTGGACTCTTTAGATTTTAATTTTTAAAAATCTTTCAGGCAGACTGTCCATCATCCTAAAAGGCTATTCCTTCCTTCTACTGTTCCCCAAAGTGTTTCCCCTCTTCACATTCTTTTTCCCTAATCAAACTGCACATTTCAGATAACTTTTTATTCCCTCAGCCACTGCTATCCAGGCTGCACATTTTTCTAAATTTCCTTCTGGTTCTCTCTAGCCCATGCTTAGTTACAGCTTCAGCACTAGCCTGAGCTAAAGGTCCAGCCTTCCTGCTTGCTCAAGCAAGGTTAGACATCAATTAGGTTATAATTGGATTATGTATGCTTGTGTGTGTGTGTGTGTGTGTGAGAGAGAGAGAGAGAGAGAGAGAGAGAGAGAGCCACTGCAACTTTCTATGTAAAATGTAAATATTAATCTTTGAGACACTTTCCCAGCCCCTCAGAAATGCCAATTCTCCCTCCTCTGGATTCCATAAGACCTAGCTGATATCAATAACTAGCATTTATCATATCCATAGTAAAGCTTGTTCAATCTGTGTCTGTGTTTCTCAAGGCATTGTGCCTTGAAGGCAGGTGGCAGGCCTCATTCACATCCCAGCTGTAATCAGAAAGTCTGGTATACAGCAGCATCTCTGTGAATGTTCCTGGAATTGGGGAGAATTTTAAGGCACATTGAGGCACAATCTATCTATCTGGGTATTCCAGACATCTTATCTCTTTAGGGAAATTTTCTGCACAGATATTTTCAGAATTGTTAGCAGACGTCAGTGAGAGGAGGCGGCTTTGGATATCCTACATAAAAGTAGAAAAATCACATTGAGAATTCACTAGCCAATTCGAGAAGAAGGAGGGGAGAACTGTGTCTCCTCTCAAGAGATAGTAGCGTCCTAGACTCAGTTACTGTCGTGCTGGTGAGGCAGCTCAGCAGAAGCCAGAGATAATAATCCAAACGGCATAGAGTGTTAAGTATAGTACAAGCAGGTGAGCCCTGATAGAAAGAGAGCCTAAATGGAATTAACTGGCAAGTCCTGTAAGCATGATCTAGTAGATGGTAATCTCAGATGCGAGTGACCTGGGAACCCCTAAAAAGAAGAAACGAGCTTGCTGTTATAAAGAACACGATTTTGTGAATAGTATATTTCGTGGTGTTTGTGATTGCCCCTGGTGAGTACAAAATGGCTCTGGAGGTGATGGTAGCAAATGTCAATTTCTGACTTTAGAACCTCCAACCAATACTCTTTGCTCTTAGCATTTTATTCTCCCATCTGGGGATATTCTCCTTTGGTTGCAGTCTTAGTGCCTCCTTCCATGGCCATCTGTTAACAGGAGCTAAGGGAGACCAGACCCTATTGTGGTCTTCTTGCACAATCATACTACCTAACTTTAACCATGCATTTTCTGCCAGAATTCTGAATGGTTAAGGGATGTTTTGGAGGGCCCATTAATAGTAGCTGCAGTGCAATCTTGGTATTGTCTTTCTGCTAAGTGTCCTACCTATTTTCTAATACTGGTTTTCCAGCCATCCTATACCTACCAAAATCTTTGAGTACAGCAGTTCCTTCATATACATAAGATGTAAAAAGAGAGCCTGAAGAGTGTTCAGGGGCAGGCTATACTTCCTAGTACTCCTAGTGGAGCGCCCGCTCCCTTGAAAAGCCTTTCTGACAATTAAAGTCAAGACTGAAGTATTGCCCAGAGGGGGTAAATTCAGGCTGACAGCACAACATAGATAGATAGTAGATAGATAGATAGATAGATAGATAGATAGACAGACAGACATAGGCAATGTGCATATGTACACACACACACACACACACACACACACACACACACTTCTTGTAACATAGCAAGCATTGTTTCTGTTAGTTGCAAGTAACCTGTCTCTCCAAGTATAGTTCCTGGTTTTGGAGTCGAGACTTGAGTGAAGAAACCGTCAATAAATCCCCGCCACCAAAGTATCCTAAATTCTGAGTGCTTTTGATGCTGCTAGCTCAAAAAATTACCCAAGAAATTTGGTCTGTTTTAATCTGTCACAGGCTAGCAATTATACAAAGTCTTAAGGGGCTTCTCTTGGCTAATGTCTTTTATTGAAAACAAAGATTCATTTCATTGGAATCATTATCTTGATCATTTTCTTGGTAAGAAATCCAGCAGCTGTTGTTCTCTCCTGGCGTCTCAGATTGCAATCTACATGTAAGAGAAACAATGAGGAGACAAATTAGCCATGGGTTGAATGTCTGGTTATTCAGTTAGCCATCTCTTCTGGAAAACATTTATGCTGCTTTCCACGTTTTATTATTATTATAAAATACTGAATAATGAATGACTTCTTGCCTGTTTTTTTTTCTTATATTATTTTTAGACTCATTCGTAAGAAATGATAACACTGAATTACAATGTAATAAGAATCTTAAGATATTCAAATATATTGTCAAATTATTTCCCAAGGGGGTTATACCCATTTATTTTCTTTATAGTAGTATTTAAAAATGCCCTTTCATTCTAGTTTCACCTTCTTTCTCTAAGTGCTTCATATTCTCTTTAAATTTTTTAAGAATAAATTTAATACATAAAAGTGTTATTTCTTATAAATTTGAATTATGTTGATTACTAATGAGGTTGTCAACCACTATAATTTCTTTTATGAAAATGATTGATTAATAACCTTAAACTACTAATATAATGTTCCTTTTTATTTGGCTATGATTAGTCTCTTGAAACTTTCTCATCACCCCTATCAATCTGCCACCATCAACCAGTCATCTTGTATACCTGATTCCAGAAATCATCCATTCTATAAGTTGTGCTGTCAGCCTAAATTTATCCCCTCGGGGCACTTCTGTCTTGATTTTAATTGCCAGAAAAACTTTTCAAGGGAGCCTTAGCTCCACTAGAAGTACCATGACCTCTAGTCTGCCCTGCAGAGTCATTAGGCTCTCTTCATGTCAATTTCAGAGACACCCTGTATCAAAGAACAATGCTCCTCTAATTTATTTAAGCACAGAATTGTTTGTGATGTTGTCACTGTTACTGTTTCATAGAGCTAGTATTCCTTAGAATTAAACCCATGTTAAAAGTTGTTTAATAGCATTTGAAGAAATTATTTAACTCAGAACTTTTTTTGAATGTGACCTTTTTTTTTTTTGAGAATAAAAATGACCTACATTTCAGGGTGAGCCTTATGTACAATATGCGATAGCTTTAGGAAGTGATTTTCCCAAACTGTAATGATACATGGATCTATTTACAATGATCTTTTCATTCCTAATCCTACCTTACTAAGGAAGGAATAGAAATCTTCCCATGAATTACACCGGATATTGGTCTCCTATGGATCTCTCTTCCTGTCTCTCTTCCCCTTCCACGTGCTCCTCCTCTCCACCCCTCTTCTTATCCCAGGTCCCCTTTTCCCCCTGTTTTAACCCCCCCCCCCCCGTTATTATAAATGTCCAGGTTGTTCTGATTCCTTTTCACATGTTTAGACACTATCTTTCTCTACATCTGCACTGGGGTGCCAATGTCTTATGGTAGCTATCATTTACAGGCTTTTTGGTGTTTATTTATGATCACTGAAAGTTCACCTTACGTACCAGTGCTAGCCTAATTCAGCTGCATTCTGAAGGAGGCTTGTTCCTTCTACTATGCTTTGCACAGTGTTTGCTACTAATTAGGGGCACTTATATCCATCTGGAATGATTTCATGCAGTATTTGCTGCAGTCTCTGCTGTAGTGCCTAATCTAAGCGTTCTGTTCCCTGCCCTGGCTGTAGCAGACGGTTGTGTGTCTCCTACACACCATTGGAAGAGACTAATACATTTTGGAAGATTAAAAAACATATTTAAAATGTTCATGACCTGTCAATTCCTCCCAAATCCTCTTTTCCTGCATGTTTTGATCCAGATTTTATACTCACCGAAATGGAAAATAATTTAAGCATATGGAAGCTGTAGAAAACATACAGATTTTTTTGTTTCAATCAACTGGCAAACACCATATTTTAGGGGAATCCTACACTCCATGAGCTTTAGTTTATGCTTCAGTCTCAATGACATAAAAATATACGGCATACGCAGAATTGCATATTTTATATTCACAAGGCACTTTTACATTCGTTGTTTCCTTTTATTCTCACAGTAGCATAGTGAAAAGGTAGACATAATTACAGATGGAGAAACCAAGGTTTAGAAGTGCCACAGTGCAGGTATGTCCATGGTGAGGGGTGTGAGTGGGAGCCCCGGGAGTAGAATATATCTGCTGACTTGTGTTTCATGCTTTTTTCTTCCCCCTCTCTCTAATGCTCTATCAAATAAAAAAGTGAAAAAAATCTCAGTGTGGAACCTAAGGAGAATAGTATTAGAAGACGCTCTCCCTTGTTCTTGTCTAATCAGCAAGCGCAGGTGCACACTGCATGAGCAGATGGTTAGGACAGATGTGGTGACAGTTCATTCACAGACCCTGACGCTTTAGAACCCCAGCGCTGGTCTAGAAGCACAGCTCACAGCAGGCACAGCACAAGAAGAATCAAATGTGGGCACAAGATGCATATGAGCTGCAGGTCTTTCCAAATTTTTGAAAGTAAAACGGCACGAGTGATTTTAAAATCCTGCATCTATTCGTAACTCCTTCAAGGAATGCATATGTTTTACACTGTTGAGCATGATTAGAAGAATATAAAGTACATGCGGGACCTTGATCATGTGTACACTCTAATCCCAGCATTAAGATAAATCAAAATGATGGAGTGACCAAATCTTTGGTCTTCAGGGTGTGAATTGCTGTATCCATACTGTGTGAAGAGCCTAAATTCATGCTTTGGCCAATTAGTGTTCCTTTCCACCCTCCTCCCACAGGAAAACCCTTGACCTTAGATAGTATTTTCAACATTAAAAATTGCTAAGTAGTCCTTCTAGCTAGAATAAATTGCAGGCACTGGGGCAAATGTATCAAAATAAACATCCTCATGGGTCAGAGGTGGCAAAGCTGCAGCCACCTTGGGGTCCTATTTGGGGTCATGCTCTCAACCTTATTATTTGGGAGACACTTGCAAGCAGATGAAGACTAACACAGGGCCTGTGTTCTGGTAAGAGCTTAACCCCTGTACCTCTTAAGAGCTGTGTAGCATTGGACAAGTCTCTTGACCTCTCATGAATGGCAGGTAAGTTTACTAATTTGTTAAGTAGGCACATCTTGCTAGCTATTTTAAAGGGTTGGTGAGAAGCTTATGTAAGAGAATAACTGTGAAATTTAACTATTTTGTGTAAGAGAATAATTGTGAAAGTTTAACTGTTTTCTTCTGGAACAATTCAGCTCTAACACCTGCCAGGGATTAATAGGTATAGACAGACCAACCTGCAGATATTGCAGAAGAACATTAGCAATGGAAGGGCATAAGATAAGACAGAGAGACCCCCCCCCACCACAAAAAATGAAAATCTAGCCATTTCTTCCTCTCACTCTGCAGTTGTTTTAAAATTTAATGTGCAAAAGACTCTTTTGGGAGTAATGTTAAAATGTAGGTTCCTGGGCCATTTTACCAGATTCTGATTCACCAAGTCTGGAGAAGAACCAGGTCATTCTGAAGGTAATTTGAGGACTTCAATGTGAGAAATCTGAAATAAACCTTTCACCTATGGTGCTTACTTTCTCACCAGATCTGTCACAAGTGCCTTGGGAATAAGGATCAAAACTCATAATTGATAGTTTCTGCAGAATCGTAGAGTATGGAGCAGGCAGTAGGTGGACGAATGCTTTCAGCTAAAAAGAGTGCTTCTCATGTGTCTGCTAGCTAACCAGGAAAAAGTGGCAAAGATCAACAGTTCTCCAGCAATAGCTGTTCTCTCTGTTCTGAAACAATAGTCCATTTTCATTTACACAAATCAATACCCAGATAAATATTTCCCAGCTTCCTTTGCAGCTTGCTGGGGCCATGTCCCTAATTTCTGTCCATTGTTCTAAAAACAGAAGAGATGTGTCTACCTTTCAGATTGTTTCCATAAAGTAAAATCCACCTACCCTCCTCTTTTTCTTTCCCCCTTTTTTGATGGCGGAATATAGATATAGAGCTGAGGACCAAACAGGCAAGGGCAACACCAGGGAGGAGAAAACACACCCAGTGAGAAGGAGTCTGGTTCTTAATACCTTCAAAGAATAGAGTCACAACACTTTGACTTATCTCAGAAATGTCAGAGAAAGAGAGAAACTTCTATCTTATTTAAGATTCTCCTATTCCAAATCTCTTTCACACAGAGCTAGCCCCACTTTGTTCTACTTGATAAAAATATCAAATACACTGAACATTATGTCAAAAATTAATGATGTACTATACATTGGCTAATTGAATTTAAATTTTTTAAAAAGTATCAAATACACACCCAGGATTAGGACAGTGTAATGGTATAATGTGACATGCACAGCCTCTCACTGACAAAATGGGCATTCTAGCACCATAAAGCTAGTAGAGGGACCACAAGAGAGAAATATACATGTAAGATATATGATGAAATGCCTGCAACTTTGTAAGTGAACAGTTTTATATTTATTTTTATTATTAATGAGTAATTTATAAATCATTAGCTATGATGGAAAGCCATTGACTCTGTGATTAAGATGATGCTATGCTAAGATTGTAGAGTAACTTAGAAAAAAAAAAAAATCTACCTCCAACTCTAAGCTTTAAGAGGGACTCAGGCGAGCTCCAGGCCAAAAAACCTTGAGTGGAAAACATGAGCTGAATGTGCTTTTGGCATCAGAACCCTGATGAGCTGGGGAGGAACCATAAGTGCCAGTCAAATGAGCAGTGTTGAGTTCCAAGGCACTTGCCCCATACCAAGGGAATGCCTGTGGAAGTGGGTTTTAGTAAGGTTATTCAGATGACTGATTTATTATTCATGAGGCGTGTACAGTGCAAGGTTTATGTTAAAGGCTTCTTGAATCATATTGCCATCATCATGAAAAATAGCCCCATTACAGAACTGCAGCCAGAAAGATTTATGAGTGTGCTTTGACCACAGTGGAGAGGGCTGCTTAGCAATGATATCGGAGTAGCCTATGAACATAGCCACGTGTTAGTCAGGTAAGCTGTAGTATTTAAAATCACTCAGGGTGCAGTGGTGGGTGTGAAGGAATGGGAGCAGGTCACTTAAAACCTTTGTAAAGTGATGTGAGCTAGACAGATTTTATTTACCTGTGAGCAGAAAACCAGGCATGGAATATCCGTTAGACTTATCTATATAAATCTGGGGCAAATTATTACAAATTGTTTATGTTCAGCAGTGCTTCTCAGACTGAAGCGAGCAGCAGAATAACCAGATTCCTCCCTCAGAGCTTTGATTTGGTAAGTTAAGGACAGTTTGGGGACTATGAATTTCTATTCCTAGTCAGTACCCAGGTGATGCTTGTGTTGATGGTCCAGAAAACATATTTTGAGACCCACTGGCTTATCAGAAGTTCCTGGTAAAGTCTGGTATGTAAACGACTCATTACTGTGTCAATATGAAGGATGTAAGGTTCTCCTCATTCTCTGCACACATCAGGGTTAGAAGGTGAAGCCTACATCTTGTGTATTATCGTAACTCTGAGATTTTGTCCAGTGCTGGACATTTCTTAGCTGCTTCCGGGTTTTGTTTTGTTTTGTTTTGTTCTGTTTTTGTCTTTGTCTGTGAAAAGAAGTTTCCCTGCCTTCCTTCTTCCGTACTGGGGTACCATCCTCGGCAGCAATATGTCCTTTCAGATATATCTGTGTTGTGAAAAGTGCTTAGTACGGCATGGCAATCAATGCTTCACAGGGGGGACCTTTTCCTAAGCTGAGTTGTTACGCACTTTGGGGTGGGAGGCAGAGATTCGGCTTTTATAGCCTTGAGCTGTGGACACAGGAGAGGTGCTGGAGGTCAAAACCTGGATTCGAAACTTGGCTTTGTTTCTTGTTTACCATCTAAGCTTAGAAGATTCACCTAATCTAAGTTTTGTAATTTTACTGCAACATGGGTTTAATATTTGGCATACTCATTACTTCCATTCTGATATATCAAGTCTTTAATGAGTTAATCCATTTCAACGTGTTAATGCATTTAAAGTTCAGTCACATTTGCTGTTCAATTAACAGATATTTTGGTGATAGTTTAAGAGAAATAAAAGTTATTCTTGGATAAAGATATTTAGCAATAATGAAAAGAAGGGGCTGAGTATTAACAAAAAAATTGGGTTAGAACATGTGTCTTTGCAAGAGAAGTTTATGTAATGTAAGTTTATGTAAAAAATGTAAGTTTATGTAAAAAAATAATAATAGATCTTATATCTCTGTGGACAGGATGGAGGAGTCTTTTTTTTTTTTTAAAGATTTTATTTATTTATTTGACAGACATAGATCACAAGTAGGCAGAGAGGCAGAGAGAGAGAGGAGGAAGCAGGCTCCCTGCTGAGCAGAGAGCCCGATGCGGGGCTCAATCCCAAGACTTTGGGATCATGACCTGAGCCGAAAGCAGAGGCTTTAACCCACTGAGCCACCCAGGCGCCCCAGGATGGAGGAGTCTTGAGTAAAGGGAACTGATAGTGTGCTTTTGTGTGAGTTCTTCAAGGCTAAAACTGAGGCATTTGACTATGTGGGAGAAAAATGAGGAGCAAGTAGAAAAAGTTGAAAGTAATTTGGTTTTAAAACCAAATGCTTCAAATATTCAGATAAAGGTAAATAATATCTATCCAACATACATATTCTGTTTTGGTGGGACCACTGTGTTAGAAGCAGGAGTCAAAACTTTGAGTCATAAAATAGAAATAATCAGTTAAAATCCCAATGTAAATATAAAGTGGAAAAGCTGTTTTCTGACATGAGTGATATCTACAGTGAAGCAAAGTGCTCCTGTAAACATGTTGGAACTTCTGTTACTAGTTTTTAGGAAAAGTTTGTAAAGACTGAGGAAGATAAAATCAATTACATTTTACTTATTTAAAATGAGTATATATGTGAAAATGTGTCAAGTTGAAGAATTATTAATAATCTCTTCTTAATGTGCTTGTTACTTTTTAGTTACATTAGCAAACAATAGAAAAGATATTTATGGCTTAATTTGTGATCTCTGTTTTACAGTCTGTCATTTCAATAGATCTCAAGTTCTTAACTATTAAACTGCTACTTTAGGACCTTTCTTTTTTTAAATTTTTTTTAGTTTTTTATTTTTTTATAAACATATAATGTACAGGGGTACAGGGGTACAGGTCTGTGAATTGCCAGGTTTACACACTTCACAGCACAGACCATAGCACATACCCTCCCCAATGTCCATAACCCCATCCCACTCTCTCCCAATCCCCATTCCCCCAGCAACCCTCAGTTTGTTTTGTGAGATTAAGAGTCACTTATGGTTTCTTTCCCTCCCAATCCCATCTTGTTTCATTCATTCTTCTCCTACCCCCCAACCCCCCATGTTGCATCTCCACTTCCTTATATCAGGGAGATCATATGATAGTTGTCTTTCTCCAATTGACTTATTTCACTAATCATGATACCCTCTAGTTCCATCCACGTCGACACAAATGGCAAGATTTCATTTCTTTTGATGGCTGCATAGTATTCCATTGTGTATATATACCACTTCTTCTTTATCCATTCATCTGTTGATGGACATCTAGGTTCTTTCCATAGTTTGGCTATTGTGGACATTGCTGCTATAAACATTCGGGTGCACGTACCCTTTCGGATCACTACGTTTGTATCTTTAGGGTAAACACTCAGTAGTGCAATGGCTGGGTCATAGGGTAGTTCTATTTTCAACATTTTGAGGAACCTCCATGCTGTTTTCCAAAGTGGTTGCACCAGCTTGCATTCCCACCAACAGTGTAGGAGTGTTCCCCTTTCTCTGTATCCTCGCCAGCATCTGTCATTTCCTGACTTGTTGATTTTAGCCATTCTGACTGGTGTGAGGTGGTATCTCATTGTGGTTTTGATTTGTATTTCCCTGATGCCGAGTGACGTAGAGCACTTTTTCATGTGTCTGTTGGCCATCTGGATGTCTTCTTTGCAGAAATGTCTGTTCATGTCTTCTGCCAATTTCTTGATTGGATTATTTGTTCTTTGGGTGTTGAGTTTGCTAAGTTCTTTATAGATTTTGGACACTAGCCCTTTATCTGATATGTCGTTTGCAAATATCTTCTCCCGTTCTGTCAGTTGTCTTTTGGTTTTGTTAACTGTTTCCTTTGCTGTGCAAAAGCTTTTTATCTCGATGAAGTCCCAATAGTTTCCCTTGCCTTTGGCCATGTTCCTAGGAAGATGTTGCTGTGGCTGAGGTCAAAGAGGTTGCTGCTTGTGTTCTCCTCAAGGATTTTGATGGATTCCTTTCTCACAATTGAGGTCCTTCATCCATTTTGAGTCTATTTTCGTGTGTGGTGTAAGGAAATGGTACAATTTCATTTTTCTGCATGTGGAGTTTAGGACCTTTCAAAGAGCTCTCTGTGACATAAAGCCATTCATCAAAGTTAAGTTAGTTTTGTTATAAAGTTGTTTTTAAAATATTTTTTATTAATATTTATCTCTTTATGCAATCATAGTGATTTATTCTTTTTAAAAAATGCATATTTTACACAGGTAATCCAGTATACTTGTTTTAAATGCTAAATATACCAATTACTCCAGTCTAGTATTTTGCAGATTATAAAGTCAGATATTGTTTTGTTTTTAATAGTTTCAAACAGGTTTGTTTGTTAGTTTATTTTAATAATTTTATATTTTAGAGTAGTTTTGGTATTATTGATTGGAAAGTACACATTTTGGGAAATTGAGTGGAAAGTACACAGTTCCCATACACCCTAGGCCCTCTTAGATCCATAGTCTCCTCCACTATCAACATCTTACATAAAAGTGGTACAGTTGTTGAAATTGACGAACCTACTACATTGACCATCATTATCACCCAAAGGCCATAGCTTACATTAGAGTTCACTTATGGTGTTGTATTTTTATAGATTTTGACAAATGTATCTATCATTATGGTCTCATAGAGATTAGTTTCACTGTCCTAAAAATCCTTTGTCTTCAACCTATTCATCTCCTTCGTTTGGGCCCCTAGCAAATAGTGAACTTTATGTTGTTTCCATAATTTTCTTTTTCAGAATATTGTATAGTTGGAATCTTATAGTATATAGCCTTTTCAGATTGACTCCTTATACTTGGTGATGTGCATTTAAGTTGACTTTTGTTTTTTCATAGCCTGATAGCTTATTATTATTATTATTATTATTATTTTTTTAGTGCTGACTAATACTCCATTTTCTGGATATAGCATGATCTGTTCATTCATTCACCTACTGAAGAACATCTAGTCACTTCCAAGTTTGGCATTTATGAATAAAACTACTATAAGCCTCCTTGCACAGGTTTTAATGTGGATATACATTTTGAACTCCTTTGAGCAAATACCAAAGGCCATTATTGTTGGATCATATGGTAAGAGCATATGTAGTTTTGTAAGAAACTGCCAAACTGTCTTCCAAAGTAGCTGACCATTTTGTCATCTCACCAGCTGTAAATGAGCGTTCATGTTGTTCCATATCCTTAAAAGCATTTGCTGTTGTCAATGTTTTGAATTTTTGTCTTCCAAATAGAAGTGTCGTGGTAACTTATTGCTGTTTTAATTTTCAGTTCCCTAAGGACACATAATGTGAAGTGTTGAATATTATATGTTAATACCTTTCTGTACCCACCATACATGGTTTACACGGACACTTATTTAATATTTGAAGAACAAATGAATAAATGACCAAATGAATGAAATCAAAACCAGAGTTCCTGCGTTAATTGTGAAATTTCTGACACCGTTAGAGGCCAAACCTGAAATGGAGAGCGACAACTTTGCCATGAAGTCCTTCAGCATCATTATATGAGCAGCTGCCTCCTTCATAGGATTCAGAAGGCACTCTAAACACAGATGTTTCCTCCGAGATCAAAATACTCATTCACATGCAAAAAATTCATGGTGACATAATTTCCTTTCAATGGAGAAAGTATACAGCACCACCAGTCACTCTTCTCACAGCATGCCCAATCACTTGGAGTGCAATTGCTGTAGCAGGATTATTAAGTTTTAAATAACTAGGAAAGGATACTGGTAAAATACTTGCTATTTAAGGTTTATGAGCACACTTTCAGATAAGACTGAGCAAATCAGTACTTAAGAAAATGGTGGCAGCAGATGTATTTGAACCTAAGAAAAGCACATTGTGATTTAAACATCAAACTTTCTTCAAGAATTTCTGTTGATACATCTGAACTTCTTCAGGTTAATAGGAATTACTAAACAGTTATCATCAATGATTTCCAGCAGTGTTAGCCAGGTTCAACCATGGTTTGTGCAGATATCCAGCAGAAACAATCTAACCAGTGCTAAGATCTTAGTGGAGCTCAGTTTGCGCTATTCATTAAGCCAGATAGAATCCAGATTACAATGTAACAAATAAGTGTAGAACTCTAATGCAAGGAATGATATTAATCATACTGTTCCCTAAGAATCAGCATTTGAGTCAGTGCAGATTAGGCCCAGCTATGGCTATGGACTCTCAGAGTAGAAATTCTATTTTATTTTTGCATATACCTATGAAATAGACAGGGCTACCTAATGTTTGAAAGAAAGGAAAACTTCCCACCTTCAGTATTTCCCCTGATGTACCAATATTAATGCACTTGTGCTTTCTATATGGAAATACCTTTTTGTTTTCTTTCCTTATTTCAGAAGCCACAATTTAAACTTCGTTTTGGTAGAGAGAAGAGCTTAATATAGCTCTTAACCTATAACATGCTGGAGCCCATGGGAGAATTATGCTTTTCATGCATTGTAGACTGTTCCATATAAAATTACTTAATGGTTTTAGACAAAAACCTTTCAATTAAAACCTTTCTAGCCAAACATGTTCTTATTTACGAAATATGACAGCTGTTTTTGTTTGTGTGTTCGTTGGTTAGCCAGATCTCAAATTGGGTCCAGCACTAATGATTATTCTGACTCTGCTATGGATATGAAAGAAACATGTAATTTGAGGATTATCAGAATATAAACAAATGAAATCCATCCATTATATATTTCTCTCTGACATAACTACAGGTTTTGAGTTTAATATCCAGTACAAACTTTATCATGTTCATACTCTATAAAAAAAATTATATCTGACATTGGAAAAAAAATTACATAAAAAAAAAACCTCAGTCACTTTGAAACCTCCAAAGATTGAAAAGAAAAATTATGTATTTATAGGCACTGAAATAATTTAAAATAAAATAAAGCTACTCTGGGGGGAAAACTTGTCAGGACAAAGTATGCCTCAGCATAATTTGAGGATTTAACTTAGAATTTCATACACATAAAAAGGTGTGAGTGAATGTGTGTGAGAGAGAGAATGTAAGAGTGTATGTGGTTAAGAGACATGGATAAAAATCGACAGTCTGAAATATATGTCTAATAGGAGTTCTTTAAAAAACATAATAAAGAGAGTGATGCAGATGCAACATTTAAGTCTGAACATATATATATATATATGTTCAGACTTATATATATATAAAGATTTTTATTTATTTATTTGACAGAGATCATAAATAGACAGAGAGGCAGGCAGAGAGAGAGGAGGAAGCAGACTCTCCACAGAACAGAGAGCCTGATGTGGGGCTCGATCCCAGGACCCTGGGATCATGACCTGAGCCAAAGGCAGAGGCTTTAACCCACTGAACCAGCCAGGTGCCCTAAGTATGAACAAATATTTTATACTGAAGACAACTATATGTATTGAGTAACTTACATACATTGTGACAGAATGGGAAGAGCCAAGAAGGCTCCAAGATTCTTAGAGTGAACAGTCAGAAAAATGACATTGCCCTTAACTGAGAAGGGGAAGACTATAAGTAAAGGAGGATGGGTAAAAAGATGGCACTAATTTTGGATACCTGAGATTTGTGATGGACAAGGTAGCAGTGGGAATTGAGAAGAGGAGTCAAGTCAGGAAATAAAAATTTGGTAAGCCTTGCCGAAGACTGTGTTTTAAGCTATGATCATGAATGAGATTACCGAGGTAATGAGGACAAAGAGAGAAAATGTCGAAGAACTCAGCCACGAGTTACTCCAGAGTTGAGATGTCAGAGAAGCAGTAGGGATTGGCAAAAGGCCACTGAGGGAGACTTTTAGAAAGGAAGAGGAAAAAAAAGAAAAAGCAAAAGTGAGGCATTTCATTTAAAAAGGTGGAAAACAAATCCAACTATTTCAAGCAGAGGGAATGATCGACTGTCAAATGCTGGTGATGACACAAGAAAAACGAGAATTGTCCCATGGATTGTCCCATGGATTTAGCAGCAACGAGATCATTACACAAAGTTAGCACACATTTTCTAAAAGTGCATTCATTGTTTATGGATACGTACACATATGGAATTATAGATCAAATTTAGGCTGTGGGCATTGAAGAAAACGAGATCTTTTGCAACAAGACACATCCCTTATTAGTAGAGTCAAATTTATGGTATTGTTTAAAAAAAAAGTCAGTTCATCATATAAAAACATCAACAGGGCTAACTTACATAAGCTTGGAGCACAAAAGTGAATGATATGCCTTTTTTTCTTGCTATATACCTGGTGGTTATTTTTCAGGAATCTTGGGAGGGAAAAAGAAGCCCCAAAGTATTAAATAAATCATCTTCCTTTGAAATTTATAAGTTAAACTTTATTGTCTGGCTTGAACTACAACATTAGAGCCTCACTAATACTATGTTAAAAAGGACTTGCTGACAGCAGTCAATATTTGGCAAGCTTCAATTAAATCATAAATAATAAACTAGGTCCAAATTTATTCTTATAAGCAATCATTAATGACCTTTAGTCATCATTTGTCCAATGGTGACTGACTAGCAAAAGACTGCACAAAACAATTTTTAAAGTTAATGGCATTGGCTTTAAATAACACAGTGTTGATAATGTCTTATGCAGTCATACCGTTTTTATTTCAATGAAAATATGTTCTAACATTTTTTTTTTTTTTTTTAATCCTGAGCCTGAGGAAATGTTGGTAAAACTCTGGGGAAAAGAATTCAGTTCTCCCACCAATTAAAGACAAGAAAAAGGGAGATCTCCTTTCAGCTGTTAGAGTTACTCAACTGTGTTCTTCGGATGGAATGACTTTATTGGGCTGGGAATTCCCAGCAGGATTGCAAGGAGAGGGTGGCAGGTGTTCTCAAGTCTTAACTGGGCAGAGCTGAGGATATTCTCAGAAGTAATTACAAGTGAATTAACTGATCTTTCTTAATGATTTCACAACAAATTTACTTTGCCCTACTGCTCTAGGGGTAAAGTTATTTTATAAACCATGTTTTATCATATTACCTTTTAGGGTTGGATTGATTGGTAAAAATGCATGTATCTGGAATTAAAAATTCAAAGAAAATGTCCATCCATGTTTATGTTCATTTTGGTTCTTAGAAATCCAAGACGTATTTTCTCTATCTTCCTTCCTGCCTGCCTGCCTCCCCTCCCCCTACCCTTCTTTCTTTTCCTATAAGCAAAAGAGAATTTGTAAAAACTATACAGCATGCTGGAGAAGAACATGGTTTTTGGCGAGTGTTAGACCTGGACTAATCCCAGCTTTGTCCTTTCTAAAATGGGGATAATTAGGGGCATCTGTGTGGCTCAGGCAGTTTAATGTCTGACTCAATTTTGGTTCATGTCATAATCTCAGGGTTGTGAGATGGAGCTCCAGAGGTGGGCTGTGCACTGAGCATGGAGCCTGCTTAAGATTCTCTCTCTTTTCCTCCCTCTGCCTCTCCCCACCAGTCCTCCATCCTGCTCCTGACCATGCTTTCTCTCTGTCTTGCTCTCTCTCAAAGAGAATTAATCAATTAATTAAATGGAGATAATTAAGAATTTTCACTTATAGGGCTGCTGTGAGGATTCAATGAAATAACTTATATAAAGTACTTTATATAATAGCTCACACAAAGTAAGCATTCAACAAATGATAGTTTAAACATACATATTCTCAGCACCCAATTATTTTTTGCAGATTTATCGAGGTGCAATTGACATATAACATTGTCTAAGTTCAACCTGTATTCCATGTTGATGTGATATATTTATGAATTGCAGTGTAATTACTAACATAGCTTTAGCTAATACCTCCATCTTATCATATAATTACCATTTCTTTGGTGGCTAGAACATTTAAGATTTTTCTTTAGCAACTTTCAAGGATACGATATAGTATTACTAACTATAGTCACAATGTTGTGCATTAGATCCTAGAACTTACTCATCTTCTAACTGGAAATTTGTACCCTTTAACCAACATCTCCCCATTTCTCCCAGCCACCAGGTCTTGGTAACCGGTATTCTATTCTCTGATTCTGTAACTTTAGCTTTTTCAGATTCCACATGTAAGAGATACCATAAGAGTGTTTGTCTTTCTCTGACTTATCTCACATAGCATAATGCCTTCAGTGTCCGCCTATGTTGTCGCAAATGGTAGGATTTTCTTCTTTCTCATGGGTGAATAGCATTCCGGGTGCGTGCATGCGTGTGTGTGTGTGTATCACATCTTCTTTATCCATACATTCACTAACAGACATTTATGTTGTTTCTATGTCTTGCATATTGTGAATAATGAACAATAGACATGGAAACGCAGACATCTTTTCAATATCCTGTTTTCATTTCCTTTGGCTAAATACCCAGAAGTAGGATTGCTGGATCGTAGCATAATTCTGTTTTTAATGTCTTGAGGTACTTCCATACTGTTTTCCACCATGGCTGTACAAATTTATATCCCCCCTGACAGTGCCCCGGGGTTCTTTTTCCTCTACATCCTTGCCAACGAATGCTTGTTTTCTCTTCTTATCTTTTTGATGATAACCATTCTAACAGGAGTGGTGTGACACTGTGGTTTTGCTTTTGTTCTTCTAATAGCTAGTGATGTCGAACACCTTTTCATGTACCTGTTAACCATTTGTTTGTCTTCTTTGGAAAAATGTCTATTCAGTTCCTCTGCCATGTTTTAATCAGATTTTGTTGTTGTTACTGAGTTCTATGACATTTTTATCCTCCCCATAGAATACTGCCTACACTATAACTGCTGATAAAACCTAACGGAGGCAAACTTTAGATAATGTTACTGAACTTGAAATCCAAAATTAATTTTTCCTATTTTATTTTTCAAAAAGTAAATCTGATCACATGACTTCCATGCTGCACATTCATTTCTACAGCTTCAGTGGCATGCAGGGCCCTTTAGACCTAACCACAATGCACCTCTTCAGTCTCATCTTTCTACTCTCCAGAGCTACCTTATGCACAATGCCATTGAGCATCTTGTAGTTCTAAGGCACAGACTCTCCCCTCTCTCTTGCTTCTTCCTGTTACTTAGCAGACTCCTTTAACACAGCTAAGAGCTCAATGTCACACCTGAGTAGCTGCCTCTCCAGAGCCTCTGAGTGCTACTTTCAGCCTCCTTCATAAATTGCAAACTCCTTGAAAAGAAGGATTGTTTGAGCCCCATTCCTAGTATATAAAAGGTTTTTATAAATGTTGACAAGATTATTAATGCTTTTTTTCAGAAAGTTTCTTCTGGAGTGAATGGCATTTCATATATTTAGCAACAAATTTTAACCCATCAGAATGAGAGCTCTCTGATAAGGGAAGGAAGTTATTAATGATAATAGAAGCAGGTTCCATCTGCAAGAGAATTGTCTATTTAATAAAACAAATCAGATGTAGAAAGAAATACCATTGAGTGCAATGGCTTCCACAACAAACTTTTACTTATTGATAAACTAGAGTTCATTAGCTAGAAATTTATCTGCCATCTTCTACAACACATATATTGATATATATTTATATTTTATTATTATAGATATTTATGTTTTATATATTTTATTTGTAATGCTGAAATCCTGAAACTTCTGGAGTGCTGTTGTAATCATTAAAAAAAGCTTTCCCTCTTTATCTATAAAAGAAGTGAGTTTTATTGAAATAATATGATGTAATATTTTTGGAGTGCTCACTATGTGTCACTATCATAAGTGTTTTGTTTATATCATCTCATTTAATGCAAATACCCCATTTAGCTGGTTAGGATAGTTGCCTAATTGTATGGATGCGAAAACATAGCAGAGGTTGCAAGATGCATCCAAAATTATAGAGCTTATAAAAAGTGGACTTCAAGTATAGTTATTCTGCCTAAGAACCCTAGAACTGTGCTGTACTATATCCATACTATTTGAAAAGTGATCTTGTGGGTCTGAGATGTAGCTAAGCAGCATGCAGGATATCTAATTAATTTACTCAGTAATTGGAAGGTCATGCAATTATCTCTTACTTGATACCAGAGAAAGTCATCAGCTCATATCCCTCATGTCCTTCCTCAATAGTAGGACAACAGTCCTTAAGATGCAAGAAATCTAAGAGATGACCTAGATATTCTCCAGTATTTCAATGTATGTTGACACGTATGTCTAGGGGTTAAATGACTTATAGTAGATATTAGAACTAGTTTGATGCTAAGCTAAGAATAAAACTCTCACGAAGCACCCTCACATTTTCTAATGAATTAGAGCCAATTTCAATATTCCATCCTCTTCCTGAGTTAATCTCAATGAGGAAATATATCAGTACTTGTAAAATTTCTGTTACACCTACAACCAATTTAGAATTGACTTTGGCAAGGCCAACAACCCTCAAGTGGGGTATCTGCCATCACTTGGATAATAGCAAGGTTGTCGGGTGGTTTTCTTTAAATGTTTATAGAATGATCATTTCAATCACTTCTCAATTTTAAATCTTTCCATAAAAATACAAATTATTAAAGTAGCAATTAGTCTACATATAGGTGAAATATAGCATTATATTTAAACAGGGTGATTCAGAAAAAAAGTATTAATGAAATTATTTAGTTTCATGTAAATGTCTCTCTTGATACCTACATTATATTTTTGCATAATTCAAGAGAACAGCTTTGCCTTTTCTACAAAAGATATTGCAGTTGCTAAAGATCTGTATTTATATTATGATATAAATAGGCCTTTGGCCTATTTCTCCATTATCAGTTTGAAGCAATTTCATAGATGGTTTTATCTCTCTCTATTTTGAAAGTATACTTTTGTCTTCTCTGTGGCTTAGAACAAATAAAAAGTCCAAATACACATTTCTTACTTTCCCTACTTTCTCTATAGGTAAGCTTTTCTAAATGGGAGAGGAAAAGTTCTTCCCTTCATTCCTCTTTACCTCTTATTTTGAAACAAAAATTGCCGAATAACAGTTTATAAATTTTAAGGAGTATCTATTGTAAAGTGAGTTAACTTTCCTAAGGTGGGTGAACAGTAAATACTAAATGAAAGATGCATAATATTGTAGACCACATCCTGATTTCAGAAACAGTAAGAAGTTAAGAAAAAAAAAAGTATATCTAAGAACTAATAAAAAAAACACTCATGATTTAAATTTCAGTCCATTATCCCATCCCTTTCCGGAGATGTCCTCAATAAGGACTCTTAGAAAATTTATAAAAGGTAAAATCTGCTAATATTTTAGAAGCAAAGTATTTATGTTACATATTACACCTAAACTTATTGTTGTCCTTAATATGCAATATCAGATTTCCAATTACAAAATGATTTATTTGAAAGAGCATGTCCATTCTCTAGGCATTTTAAAAACACATTTAAACTGAAACAAATGTGGGTCTCAAGAAGTCATATATAGTGGTTTCTGAACAGTTTTAGGAAATTCTAAAATAGGAGCTACTTTCCACAGTTAGACCCAGCCATCTCTGGTTTTAGTCTGAATACCACTGCAGGTGTTTTTACTTTTGGTTTACATTTAATTGCACTTTGGAGATATCAACACATGTTTTTGACTTTCCTGGGAGCAGTGTTTTATGTATATTTTTAATCTAGAAAATAATATTATAATTGCATATACATAATTTATTGTATTTGACAATCCTAAGTGGCCCCAGATAATGACTTTTACCATGAAAATTCATTGAGACCTCATCATTCCACCTTGTAAATAAGTATAGTGGTTTATAGTTGTTACAATAACTTTATTCTGTCTTACAGTCATAGATAACCTTGTCATACTCAGTTCCTGTCTCCTTTCTGAGCCTTATACCCAGACTTTATTCTGCTGGAGATACTCACAATCAATTCATGTTTTGCTTGATTTGGCTATTGTTGGTTTTTATTATTTGCAAACAATAATACCTCTTAGTGCCTAATTTCATTTGAAAACACAATGTAAAATCTAGACCCAGCAATTTTGGAATCTTTATATTGACATATAGAAAGATTATAGAGATATACTGGACTTAAATCTTTCTGTTTTGTAACCTAGAACATTTGGCGGGTTTGGCCTACCATGTAAATGCTCCCGAAAATGTGATATTTTAAGTTTTCAGGTAAAAACTAGAACTAGATTAAGCGGATCTATTTATTAAGAAAGATATTATGTTGCTATCAGATATGAGTTTGAGATTTATCCTATAGACAATGAGATATATTAAATGGCATTTTTAGGCAGGGCTGACATGTTTAAGCTGGGTTCCCAAGAAGGCCATAGGGATATTTGTTCCATGCTATCCAAGATTTGTACAGCATCAGTTGGGAAGCATTCCCTAAATAGTCAGGAAGCAAGGTCTGCCTCCCATTTAGAAAAAGCAAAATAAATGGCCTGCATCCTGATATGTTATGGCATTATGCATTAGATATAAGCATGGTTATTTAGATGTTCTTTGCTACTCTGAATCCTAAGGATGTGATAGAATAACACAAGTATGTAAGATAGGGTGGACAAAAAGATTTATGTATGGTGTCAAGAGAGCCGAAGGGCTGGTGCTGGAAGCGTATAATTGAAACACCCAGGAGTATACGAGCTTCAGGAAAGTATGAAGCAAGGAAGAAGGGCCAGCACGATCACCAGGTTTCAGCATTTCTCTCTCCACACCCAGGTGTTATTTTCCCTTGTGATTTCGTCTCAGAGGGATTCCGACTGAATGATGACTCTCAGCACCTTTTCCTTACAATTCTTGAAAAGAAAAGATTCATATTAACTTTTCATCAGCAGAGTTTATGTTATTTTACTAAATCTGGACCAAGACTGATTGGCTGGACTTGAGTATTTTCCTTTTCCTAGATAGGGTTGGGGAAGTTGGAGTCAACACCAGCCACATGGAATTAGCATAGAAAAATATTTTCTCATAAGAAAAATCAGAGTACTGTTATTAAAGTAAGGGATAGCAGAAGTGTGACAGACAGGAAGAACAGACATTTAAACATTTGATGACTCTCTTAATCTACTTTTCTTCATATTCCCTCAAGTGAGGCATAATCATAATTGGATCCTGGCATCTTGTGTATAATTATATGTATAAATTGTTTTAGGTCTTGTAAAAGCATCATTAGGTTTGATAGGGATGAGATCCATTGTTTAGAGGGTAGATGTCATTTCATTTTGTAAGTCTGCTTACAAAACTGTAAAAAACAAAATACAAAAACAAAAACAAAACTGTGTTCTTAGTGCCTAAGTGTTATCCAGCCACAATTCCTTCTGGAATTAGAGAAGTGTGCTCACTAACCATAAGTAGAAATCTTAAATGAGGGAGTTGTCTGGGAGTCAGTATTCTCTCCTCAGTGCACCGTGTCATCATATGTTTCTGAAGAACATGCCATCTGAGAACAATCTCAGTATGGGCCTGACAAGTCTCCCTTGTGTTCTACAACTGGCCCCCGTGCGGGTGATTATAATTATTATCCCCAGTTCTGAGTATGTTTCAGTATTTAATCCTCTAATTCTTAAGCTTTAGAAATGGCATTTAGCTTAATGGAAACATATTGCTTTACATAGTATACACAGTTGCCCAGAATTACCAACTGTCCGCACAGACGGTGGACACATAATGGAATCACTGCTCACTTGGGGGTGGTCACCAGGCTACCCATGTTGGGAGAGGCAGTCTTCCCTGTGCAGTTCCAAGAGCGTTGTCCAAGTCCATCATAAACATTTCCAGTGAAATAATGTTCTATCCATTGCTTTACCTATCATGTTAGAATTGAACAGAATTGGGGAAAAAAAAAGAAAAAAAGGAAGGGAAAGAAGGAGGAAAGAAAAAAAAGGAAAAAAGCTTTAAGTGAAGGTGCAAAATTTAAATAGTATAGGCCACATACACTAAATTTTAAATATAATATTAACTACAATATCATTTCTAATCAAGTTACTCATATGTGGATAGTTAGTGTTGGTGTGTAAATCTTCTGTCCAATACACTTCTCCTGTCTTGGTCCAATGTTATTTATCTTAATTTTTTTAAATTTTTATTTATTTTACTATTATTTTTTAATCTTCAGTCATTTAATTTCCACCCTCTTCCACCCAGAGGCAAGTAGGGTGTGTGTGGACGGGGAACATTGGCAGCAGGGACTTCCTGAGTTCTCATGCTCTAAGGGCCATACTCAGACTGAACACAAAGCTGTCTACTGGATTAGAGAGATGAATGATATTGGAGAAATGTATCATTTTATCTGGAATGATTTGCAGGGAGGTCTTACTGCCATATCATAGACCAAGCCTTGTCTTTTACCTCCAATTTGTCTTAAGATGCTGTGAGTATCTACGTGGATGGCCCCAGTGGTTTTGTGCTGAAAAGAAAGCTAGTATTTCCCAGATGTCACTAACAGTGAAAGAACTAAAGGGATGGTTACATTGTTTATAGAAGTCGGGGGTGGGGGGGCGGTTGCTGCGGAAGGCAAATCATGAGCAGATTTGAAAAAATAAATTCTCTTCTTCAAAGTGAAGTTTAATAAAAGAACGGATTTCTTCCCTCTGGAGACTGGCTTTTTTTTTTTTTTTTTTTTTTTCTTTAACTTGCAAGGCTGATACTGGCATGTCTGCAATCTGGGGGGAATGGGGAGGGTGGAATACATTTTTTTAATGTGTGGGCTGATCTGGGAGGCAGGTTGAAGAACAATCCCATGCTTCTGCCTGGCTGGGCAGAATTGCAGTCCTACACAGCTGGTTCCTGAGGATGGGCTAGGTATCTGTCATGCTGGAGGAGACTTAGGAAGGATTTATATTTCTCATTAGGCTGAGGCTCTAGAACCATGTACCCAGTGGAGTAGGTGTGAGGATGGCTAGTCAGGCTCTGGAAAGCTGGAACTGGCTGAGGAGGGGAAATGCCACAGTCTGCCAGACTGAATGGAAGGGGTCCTCTCCTAGGACTCTGCTGCAATTGGTAGCAGAAAAAGCAAAGGATACTTCTGGTTGTGGTTTTGTCCCCTGAGAAGAGGAACACCACTGATTGGAGACATGTTGCTGTCATTCCTCAGGATCACATCTTCACTCAGCTTGAGGGATTCTTGGGAGAGAAAGGAAGAGAGGCAATCCCAAGGAGACTCCACACTGAGCATGGAGACTGACATGGGGCTCGATCTCAGGACCCTGAGATGGTGACTTGAGCCAAAAATCAAGAGTTGGACACCCAACTAACTGAGCTACCTAGCATCCACAGATAATTTAACTTTTTTGAAATTGTGACATAGAAAAGGGTATGCCAAATTAGTATAGAATGTTCTCATGTATCTTTGCCCCCAAACTCTCATATAATATCATACAGAGTGATAATACAATTATTGAAGCAGAAAAATAACATTAATATAATACTATTAAACAAACTATAGACCTTATTTTAAATTCCATGGCTTTCCACCAAAAGATGATAACCCTCAAAAAGATGGAAAATCTGGGGCACCTGAGTGACTCAAGTGGTTTCAGTGTCCAACTTTTGATTTCAGTTCAGGTCATGATCTCAGGGTTGTGAGATCAAGCCCTGCATCAGGTTTCACGCTGGGCAGTGGAGCCTGCTTGAGAGTTTCTCTCTCCTTCTGCCCCACTCCCCCCTCCACTCACATGCACACATGCTGTCTCCCTCTGTCTCTGAAAAAAAAAAAAAAAAGATGAAAACTCTAAATGAATATTAAATCTCTAGAGATAATGAAGTGTTTCTGTATACAAAGATGGTAGGAGGAATCGGAAAGAGAGAAACAGACCATTTATGAGAAAAAAAATTAAGATTACATATGTCAAAATATCATAAATAGACACAACTAGAAGGAAACTAGGGTATTTTTTAACATACAATCTGAACAACACTGCAGAGTTAGAACATCAGTATTCATCCCCTTGTTATAGGTTACAATTTTTTCAATATAAGAATAACATATATTAAATTCTTTTTAAAAACTCTAATCTCGTGTTTTGTTGTATGATGAATATGAATATTTGCAAAAAAAATTACTCGAGTAGAATCAAGATAACTCCTCATTTGTATAAATCATTTCATAGTACTAAAATTCTAAGAAATGAGCTTTTTAGAATTTCAAGTCTTTGCTAAAGAAGAAAAATTAGTCAAAGGTTTCTTTCAAACTGAGACAGCTGTATCCCCTCTCTGCATGACAGGAAAATAAAATAGGAAATGATGTTCAAAAGGTGGGAATTGTAAGTGAAGAACTCTCAGATTTGATGTATTCATTCATTCGGTTACTCATTCATTCTGCATAAAGTGTGTTCAGTTTGCTTGCAGTGCTCATCAGATTGACTGTCTTTAGAGTCATTATGTGTGAGATGTACTTTACCACTACATGGTTTGCTCCTGCAGAGACAGTACAAAGTCTGAATCCTGTGGGTTTCACCAAGTTTTCTGTTCTCCTTTAGCCCGCCTGTCTAGAAGGACCTGCGTTACCAGGACAAAGACAGGAAAGCCTGAGCATAATGAGGCAGATACAATTGAATAGCTGTAAAGGGTTTGGATTCAGATGGCTAAGAACACAGGGCTTCTGTGTCAGGAGTAACAAACACTCATCTATGAATCAAGGTCAATTATGGTGAATTCAAAGGATTATCGTTATCTGTCCAGACTCCAGCCCAGCAGAAAAGAAATGGCTTCTGATCATCAAGAAGACTTTTGAGTCTAAGTCACAGGCCTCCAGAATGTCAGAGGATTCAAAAACTATAGTCTTTGGAGGGAATATAGAGCCTCCTGGGTCTGTGACTGCATTGTACTAGGATCCAAGGCAACCAGCATCCTAATAAGCCATTGAACACTACATCAAAAATCAATGATGTACTATATGTTGGCTAATTGAACATAATAATACTAAAACACTGCCTTCTCTTTAGAGGAGTGCTTTCAAAAACCAGCATCAATTGCAGATTAGAAATGAAAATTATTTTAGAACATAAAATACGCAGATCTAATAAAACAGCATTAAATGTGAAGCCAAATAAAGTTCCATCTTTTAGAATGCGTGTGTTAATGTGAAGGTATCAAAATGTTAATTGAATGAAACATTATTTTACGTTGACAGATTCTGCTCACTTTGTACAAATCCATTATGTGTCCTCTCCTGAAGGGGACTTATCGGTGAACAAAACAGAGAAATGCGCCTGACATATTTAAGAAATTGTTAAAGGTTTTTAATGTCTTAGCAATATACTGTGTTTCTTCCACCAGAACAAAAGCTTGAAGAACAAACTCTTGTCTGGAAGCAAGCTGTGTGGCATCCATGCAGAGGAGGTGAGTACATTTTCTGGCTTCAGTGGAGTAGAGAGTACCAAAATATTAGTGCCAGATTTTTCTTCCTTACCCGAGAAGCCTGGAGACTTTGGCCATCACTAACATAAATGAAAGCACTGGAATAGGAAAATGAAAACAGATTTTAAACTTTCAGGGATTTGGGGGTGTCTTAAAATTGCATAACCAAAAAAAAAAAAAAAAAAAAAAAGAAATTAAGCCAGTTAAGTGTTGCTTCCCTAAAGTGGTTTTATGGATTCCTTCCTTAACTGGATTATCAGGATTTTCTTAATAGACCTGGAGGTCCATGAAATTTTAATTTTTTGAACCATCTATCTGGTGTCTACAAAGTTTTGCAATGACAGTGAAATTTCAGAATGAGGATTCTGGGGCCAACCATAAACTTTAAAAAACAAATACAGTCATTGGTTCTACTTGCTAGGCAGGAAAATTGTTTCATGCTTTTCTTAGTGTGGAGTGGGGGAGTCATTCTGGTGAATACAGATTTTACTAAAATCAATTTCCTATACTTCTGATCTCCCAATCCTTCTTTGCTTTATGTTCCCCTATTTAATGCTATAGATTAATGTAGCTCACGTAATTCTTTGTGATAGTAAGTAATGTGATAGTGGAGAGAGTGTCATAGTAAGTGGTTCTTTATACCCGGAGGAGAGGCAACCACAGTCACTATGTTAGCTGGATCCTCCAACAAGCACACCGAAGATGAGGCTCTTTGTGCAAGGGGTTTATTAATGGAAAAACCTGTGAATGATAAAGAGCAGGCACGAGAGTCCCCATAGTCCTCATAGATCTGATATCTGGGGAGGAAGGGGGAAGGAAATGGTATAGACAGAACAAGAACAGTGGCTCTCGCAACTTACAAGTTTAACCCCTTTCCCACAGTAGTTACAAGAAAGGCACAGAGCTGGTGAAATACTGCTATCATCTAATTGTAGAGCCACCCTCTGTTCCAAGGACCGTCCCCTGTTATTATCACCTTCCAGCAGAAAGACCAAGGAAGATTACGTGGTGACTCACAAACATTGCTTTTAATAAGTCCAGCTAGGAAGTAGTGACACATGTCTCATTGCATCCTTTTTGCCAGACGTCAGTCACATGCCTAGCCACGCTGAATGGGAGTCTGGAAAAGGTCATTAGGTTGGTGGTCATGCACCTATCCAGATCTTGGGATTTTTTTTAAGTAAACAAGCTGAGAATAATCCCTTATGGACATGTAGAAGTCTTTGCCATTCAACACTGAAGTTAGAGTCTAACGGGAAATATAATATCCTGTTTATAATGCCTTCGCTGTAATATTGTGCATGGAATGAATAGAAATTTTCAATACATGGAAACTAAAGGCCGATGCGTCATAAATGAATAATCAAACCGAATAGCCTATGGATATGAACCTGCGTGGTCTTTCTATCATTATGCTTTTCTATCTGAATAGGCATAGACACTTATGTTGTTTGATTTGCTAGGTTTCTAGAAATATGACATGGGTAGTGTGCAGTTTCTGGATGTTACTTACGAGAGGGTAAGCAAGTGGAACCAATTTTTGAATAAATACTATGTGGACTGAAGCTGTATTCTGAGGTGGGTTGTCATGTTCCCAGAGTCCCCACAGCACTCAGGAGAGAGAGATGCCCCCCCCCCCCAGGCAGAATTGCCTGTGCTGTTTAGAAACAAACAAACAAGTGAATAAATAAGCAATAACAACAATCTGGGTTGATCTATATTTTTTAGTCCCCTAGTTCATGAATGATTCATTTCTTTAAATTCGTCTCAATTCCTTAAAAGATATATTATATCTACATTTTAATTTATGAATTCCTAGATGCTTCGTATATTAATACTGCATAATGTTGAAATCAGTTTATTCACTTGACCTATCTCTTTATTTATTTATGGAAAAAATTTAGAGTTTAACATCCTGGGCAATAATGGAAGCATATATATATATATATATATATATATATATATTTTTTTTTTTTTTTTCCCTGTCACAAAAACACTTCCCAAGATATGGTAATAAATGTAATTATTTGTTTTAACACCACTATTACCACCAAAACAAAATAGTAATATCCTCTGTCAGTTTAGGAGCTAAAAGGGAGCTGTCTTATAATTCAATGACCCTAAACTATTCATAGAAAAATAAATATCCAGATCTCATTGACCCCTAATGGATTGCCAGTGTTTTCGTTTGCCAAGGCAGAATATTAAAACAATAGAGTCTAGTACAAATACCACTATGATCATCTTCACTATTATTTCATGAAGGAAATGCTACTTGCCCGTGAACTGCAGAAATGAAAAACCTTAGGGACTAACTAAAATGTTCTATCTTGGGCAGCTGGGTGGCTCAGTGGTTAAGCGTCTGCCTTCAGCTCAGGTCATGATCCCAGAGTCCTGGGATTGAGCCCTGCATCAGGCTCCCTGCTTAATGTGGAGCCTGCTTCTTCCTCTCCCTCTGCCTGTGGCTGCCCCTGCATGTTCGATCTCTCTCTCTCTCTGTCAAATAAATAAATAAATAAAATCTTATAAAAATAAAATTAAATGAAAAATAAAATAATATGTTCTATCGTGGCCACCATTTTTGTCTTTACCTTCTCCATCTTTTTATTATACTTAAAATCATCATCATCATTATCACAAACTTAATTTTACCATAGACACAAAAACTTCATGACTCACAGGCACCAACATGTAAAATTACATTTAATATCATTAATAAAATCTTTAAAAAATAATATCATTAATTTTAAAGACTACTAAGACCTCAATATAGTAATAACTTAATGGTTTGAAGATTACCCCCTCTGACGATTTTAAATTTTCCAAAATGATGCTCTAGGAAGCTAAAAGAAAACAAAATGTCAGTAGGGTTTTAGATCAATGTGCATTACAAAATGCACTCAACTCAAAATGCATTTATTCTTAATTTGTATACTCTCATATGATCTTTAGATAGGATGTTGCTTTTTCGCTCACTGAACATTAGAAGATGGCTGGAATATACAATGCAGAGAAGTGAAGAGTGACTGTGATGAAAATTTCTAAAAAAAAAGAAATATTTCTAAATAACCCTAACTAAGCTCAGGAAATCTAACTGTTCTTGCTCACTTAGTGCAGAACAAAGATGTGTAGCCTTTTATTCTAGTTCCCAAATGAATCACTGCATAACACAAAAATTGATGTTTTAATAATTAATTCAAGTTATGAATAGAAGTTTCAATTATATTCTGTGCATTCAGCATAAATCTGCATTAAAGTTAACACCCAAAATGGTTAAAATTAGACCTTTCTGATGCTTTAAAAAAATAGAGCATTAATTATTCAAAAGAGTAGAAATGAACTTGGGCAAATCAGGCACACCATATGTAGTGGTAATCTCTCATTCCCCATTGATATTGGTCAACATTCATTTGGAAAACTAAGTAAATAAAGTCTGTTTACCTAAGGAACTGTCCTGCCTATAAATGAGCCCTGGGCAACAGATTGAAACAGCAGGGAGACAATGCCAATCAACTGTGCATTTGAAGTTGGAGAAGATAACAGAAATGATTCTTTCCTGAAATCAATAGTACAAAATAAAGGATAGTCATGAAAACCAGCAAATGTCTTGGAGATGAAATTAATGTAATGAGAGAGAGAGAGAGAGAGATCTATGTCTGAAATATCATGATTTGGGGTTACTTGGAGAATTTTGTGCCAGGAGAACAGAGTTGTAATAAATGTAGAATTCTGAATTGGCCACACTAATCCAAAAGAAAAGAGAGAAAGCCCAAATTCATAAAATTATGAATGAAAAGGGAGAGATCACAACTAACACCAAGGAAGTAGAAACAATCATCAGAAGTTATTATCAACAGTTATATGCCAATAAGCTTAGCAACCTAGATGAAATGGATGCATTCCTGGAAAACTATAAACTACCAAAATTGAACCAGGAAGAAATCGACAACCTGTATAGACCGATATCTAATAACGAGATTGAAGCAGTGATCAAAAACCTCCCAAAAAAACAAGAGCCCAGGACCTGACGGATTCCCTGGGGAATTCTACCAAACTTTCAAAGAAGAAATAACACCTATTCTCCTGAAGCTATTTCAAAAAATTGAAGCAGAAGGAAAACTTCCTGACTCTTTCTATGAAGCCAGCATTACCCTGATCCCCAAACCAGGCAAAGACCTTACCAAAAAGGAGAATTTTAGACCAATATCACTAATGAATATGGATGCTAAGATTCTCAACAAGATCCTAGCCAACAGGATCCAACAGCACATTAAAAAGATTATCCACCATGACCAGGTGGGATTCATCCCTGGGCTACAAGGATGGTTCAACATTCACAAATCAATCAATGTGATAGAACAAATTAATATGAGAAGAGAGAAGAACCACATGGTCCTCTCAATTGATGCAGAAAAAGCATTTGACAAAATCCAGCATCCGTTCCTGATTAAAACGCTTCAAAGTATAGGGATAGAGGGAACATTCCTGAACTTCATCAAATCTATCTATGAAAGATCCACAGCAAATATCATCCTCAATGGGAAAAAGCTTGCAGCCTTCCCGTTGAGATCAGGAACAAGACAAGGATGCCCAGTCTCACCAATCTTGTTCAACATAGTATTAGAAGTCCTAGCAACAGCAATCAGACAACAAAGAGAAATAAAAGGTATCCAAATTGGCAATGAAGAAGTCAAACTCTCTCTCTTCGCAGATGACATGATTCTTTATATGGAAAACCCAAAAGACTCCACCCCCAAACTACTAGAACTCATACAGCAATTCAGCAACGTGGCAGGATACAAAGTCAATGTGCAGAAATCAGTGGCTTTCTTATATACTAACAATGAAAATACAGAAAGGGAAATGAGAGAATCGATTCCATTTACTATAGCACCAAGAACCATAAGATATCTGGGAATAAACCTAACTGAAGAGGTAAAGGATCTGTACTTGAGGAACTACAGAACACTCATGAAAGAAACTGAAGAAGACACAAAAAGATGGAAGACCATTCCATGCTCTTGGATCTGAAATAGAAATATAAATTCAGGAGGCGGGGTATGTATGTATGTGTTTTGGGGGGGGGGTTCCAAGTGAAAGTTTTTATTCTCAAGAGCTCTAATATTAGGAACAGTTTTTACAGACATCCCTATCATGAACCAACTGCATTCTGTGATCTATTGAATCAGGAAATTGATAAGAAAGAATAATCTTAATCTTAAAAAAGAAGTAATTGCAAATAAGCAATTTGAAAACTGAGGCATACATATACATAGGTATATTTAGCACCTAAAATTGGATTGTTGGACATGCTCTGGTGACTAAAATTTTCTGTGTGTGTGTGTGTGTGTGTGTGTGTGTATTCTTTGTGTGTGGGGGGGTGGGGATGCTGGGAGAGAAGCAATAAACTATTTTCTTTAAATATTGCCTTTTAAACAGTCTGATTCCTATTATGTTAGCTATACTCAAATTAAAAAGTCAAAGGTTAAAAAGTAAAATTTCTACAAAAAAATTAATAATATGGTTCCTTTGCACAGGCTTTGGCTTTGTCCTGCTGCCTAGACCAACTAGATGTCCAGCTTCTAAAGCAGAGATTAAGCTTTTGCTTGACCGCAAGATTCATTCCTATATAGTTTAAAATAATTTTAATATTCAAGTTCGAAAATATAAATGAAACTAAGGCACTAATCTACGTTTATGTTCTTGCAGTCAAAAAAAATCCAAGCCCAGCTAAAGGAGCTTCGTTATGGGAAGAAGGATTTATTATTTAAGGTGAGCATCTTTTTCCCCTCCCCTACCACCCTCCCAGTGCATAAACTATAGTATCGTTTACCTTAAATTTCATTTCTGAACTCTTGTAAGGATTACAGCTGTATTTGACCACATTGAAGATGCTTTCATTTTCTTGCCTTTTTAATTAATGGAGACAAATGCAGATATTCCTGGGTACATTCTTAACCAAAGGCAGGTATCATTCCAAAGTGTTTAAAGTCCCCTTGTAACCTTCAGGTACTTGAATTCAATACTGAGGAGTGTGATCTTTCAGACTATTTACATTACGGCATAGATTGAGTGAATTTCCAGAGATGAGATCCACTGGTGATCCACATTCTTGACCTCCAGAGATCCCTGCATAAATCTCTTTATTACTAAGAGTATAATTGTTGATTGATTTTAGTTATTGAGATTTTTCTTTACGAGACTATCAAGTCAAGATCTATGTAGAGGTAGACATTTACCACAAACTGTGGAATAACTATGGCCTCCCAAAGATAACCACTTGCTAATTCCTGGAACCTGTGAATCTTACACCTTATGGCAAAGGAGACTTTACAGATGTGATTAAGTTAAGGATCTTCAGATAGGAAGGGTATTCCAAAATATCCAGGTGAAACCTAAATGTCAAATACAAGTCCATATAAGAGTGAGACAGAATGGGGCGCCTGGGTGGCTCAGTGGGTTAAGCCTCTGCCTTCGGCTCAGGTCATGGTTTCAGGGTCCTGGGATCGAGCCCCGCATCAGGCTCTCTGCTCGGCAGGGAGCCTGCTTCCTCTCTCCCTCTGCCTGCCTCTCTGCCTACTTGTGATCTCTCTGTCAAATAAATAAATTCTTGAAAAAAAAAAAAAAAGTGAGACAGAAAGGCCTAAATAAGATTCTGTGATCACAGAAGCTGGAGGAGGAATGACAATGTAACCTGCAGAAAGAACCAGCCCGACCAACCCCTTGATCTTAGTCCCATAATATTTATTTCAGACTTTAGACTTTCAGAACTGTAAGAGAATCGAAGTGGGTTTTTGTTTGTTTTTTAAACCACTTAGTTCATGGTAGTTTGTTATTAGCAGCAAGATGAAACTTTGATACTTTCTTTTATCTCCCTTGAGCAGGGGGAGGTAAGAGGTAGGTGTCTTTAATTGTTGTGCATTTGGTCCATGTGCATTTCCAAATGCAGTAAAGTGATGGAATATTAGGTTCTTAGGAGTAGGAGTGATTATTTGCCTAATAAATAATAAATATGAGTTACATTGTGTGTATTTTTTTTTAAATGTTTTCATTACAATGGTCAGTTCAGTTTACAAGCGCAAGGTTTAAATTAAAGATGGATAATTCCTTATTTTATGTAATGGTTGGAAAACCCTGAAATTTTTCCAATGAAAACAATAAGAAATGACACATTTCTCTTCTTCAGCCCCTTTACTTTTGGCTCAGAGTCAGGGGAAGGTGTTCCTATTACATTGATCAGTATGTATTAAATATTCATTCCATGTGATATATGAATCTAGAAGTTATCTTGCTATTTACTTCTCCATAAATATGCTTCTTGATATTTCGTTTACCTTATTTACAAGAAGATATTCTCCAGCACACCAAGAAAACTGTGAATTATTTCTTGTTAATGCTGATGGATCCCTGCCTCTCAACACTCTGTTCATTGTATCTGATAAGTAGATAAAAGTGCAAAACCCAAAGCATTTGTCTGTCTACCTTTAATCTTTCATACTGAGACTCGAGCACAGGTTATCTTAACTTTTATATTCAGGTTGGCCTTAGCTCTTTGCAGTCATCAATCATAAATCACTGAAATTGGAGAAGGAGGGCCATGCCTGTGTCTGTCTGTGTGTGTGTGTGTGCATTTTCATTTGTAGAGAAATTTCTAGTTCTCTATGAAATAGTTTAACTTAATAATACCAAGAATGTAATAAAACAAATCTGAGCTCCCTAGAGCTGGTAAGTTTTAGGTCGTAGGCTGAGAAATTTATATGAAGATAGATCATATGAGCCTTTTTAAATCTTTTGAATTTCATTTCCCAAATTGAAGAGTTAGTGAAGGAAAATTTGGGAGAAGAGAACGAGGAGCTCTAATAATTTTCAGTGATTTACTTCTTCGTAATATGCCAGTTGTTGAATATACATTAGTAATTTATCAACTTTCAGAAATTACCCAAATCAAGATTTGCTGAAACTGTTTATGACTTGAAAATGAGACATTATTTGTAAGCCTTGTTATTTCATGCCACTTTGAAAGGAGCATTTATATATGAAATCAGGTGAATTGTGTATGAGTAGATCATGAAGGTGCATAAATTAGGATGCCTTTAGCATATGCACTTCCCAAAAAGCTATTTAACAGCAAGATTTTTATTAAATAAGGTAAGAAGGTGTCTATAAACATGACAATTTTTTAGCTTATTCAGTAGCTAAACAACGTCAAAAGACCAAGTTTTTTGGTTTTCCTACCTTTCCATATCATGATCCTCAACTTATTAAGTTTTGGTTCCCCACTGTACATGATAGGGGTTAAAGATTTGTAGGCTGTCTTTGTCTAACTTCATACAAAATCAGAGAAGAAAAGGAAAAGACACTTGTGTTTCAGTGTCATAATTTTTGTAAAGGAGGAGAATTTTTTAAGGTGTTTCCCCAACTTGGTCATGTATCCGTGCAAAAGAGGTGAGGCCTTAGTATTATACAGCTTCCATTGTGAAAATGCTTTCTGCTATGATGTAATTATTCACTCATCTTGATGGTATTCACTCATCTGATTTGCCTATGACTCTGTCAACAGCGTACATTTTTAGATTTTATGAAAACATATATTGAATGAATAATGAATACATATACACGGGTACTTGCATATGCATACGTGCATACACAAATAGATGCATCGTAGTGGTATGTGGTAGAAAGTCACGTACTTTGCCCCAAGGGGCATGTGACTATGGAAATTCACTCATGCACCTTTAAAAATGAACCCTCAGAATGTCTTTGGTAATATTTTGCTGAACTCTGAGATGAGTACTAGAGGATTCTGTTTCAAGTAGTTTCCCTGAAAGTGTGTTCAATTTTGAATAGATTTGATAGTTTGTAGTAAAGATAGACTTTGAAGGAGGAAGGTGTGCTGCTGAAGCACTTCAGTTATTTTTTAAAAATAATGGTATATGCTGACATTTGCCAGACATGTTGATAAATTCAGTATCCTTATTAATGTTTGAGAGCTGGCTTTTGATTGGGAAGGCTGCCAGCAGTAGTAAACATTCTCGACTAAAGAAGTGAGGCCCTGCTGTTAGTTACCCAAGACTCGTGTTACTTTTTATCCTCCCTGATTCCTTTTGGAGAGGATATCCACTCTCTATTTTGCGGCTCTATTTTACTTTAATAGATGTGCTTGTTTAATTCTAGAAGTATTATTACTATAGAAAAATATTTTTTAAAAACGTAAAAAAAATCCAGGGTACCTGGGTCTCAGTTGGTTAAGTGTCTGACTCTTGATTTTGGCTCAGGTCATGACCTTAGGTCTTGGGGCTGAGCCCCTCATGGGGCTCGGTGCTCAGTCAGAGTCTGTTTGTCCCTCTCCCTCTACTCCTCCCCCTCCCACCCTCTCTCACTCTTTCTCTCTCGCAGATAAATAAATAAAATCTTAAAAAGAAAATAACTTAAAAATCCACTTAAAATCCCATCACTCGACACACACTGCTTTGAAATATAATTTTGTATTTCCCTTTAGTTCTTTTTATATTAGGCATAATCTGCCTTTTGATTACTATATATATGTTAATGTAGATTATATATTCTGCTTTTTCTTATAATTTTAAATGTAAAGCATCCTATAATAATTTCTTTGTAAAAATCTAAATGAATAATTTTTCATATGTATATGCCAAGTGTCTCAAATTTAACCTTATAAATATTTGTGCAGCTGTCTATTTGGATATGTGTGTGTTGTGATTTTAACTTATACTGTGATGAAAAATGTGTTATTTCCAACTTGAGATATAATTTTTATTGAACATATATATATAAAGCTATAAAGTAATTCACTGAAATTATTGAGAAATTGTGATGTTATTAATATCTAGGACACATTTTTGAGTTTAGATTTTTTTTTTTTTACTTTATTGACAAATGCAATCATATATATTTAAAGTGGTTTTCAGAGCAGCAGCACTGTCCTGGCACTGACAGGCTAGAACCATGACCTGTGACCTGTGGTCCTCGACAATGACAGGTCGGAGCCAGGACCTATAGCTTGGAGGGCAGGGCTGAGAGCAGTGGCAGCTTCAGTTACCTTTATGGTAAAGCATGGAGGCATCCCAGTCCCAGAAAGTGGAGTGTGGAGGCCCTAGGGGTAGGTCTCATTGCAACAATAGCTCCAGCCCTGGGGAGGAGATGCAGCGGCAGGAACTCTGAAAGGCTCCGTCAGCTGGGGTCAGCATTGGAGAAAATTGTGCAAATCCTTGGTAACAAAGGCTCTGCAAACCTCCACAGTGGTGAGGCTAGCTGGGGTTCTTCTGTTCTCCATTTTCTTGTGGAGCGAAACTTCTCTGTGAGCTACCCTGGACTGGGGGATGGGGTGACATAATTAACATGCTTTCTATGGTTTGCTCTGTGACCATCCTCAGCTTTTTTTTTTATTTCCACAGTGTTTTGGCTGCTGCTTCATTGTAATTCATAGCTTTCCCTGAGCTATTCTCATCTGTTTGTAGTTGTTTATTTATTGTTTTTGTGGGAGAGAAAGTGTTGGGACCCCCATTTTGCTGATCTCATTCTTTTTATGGCTGTGTGATATTCCATTGCCTGTATATATGTGTGTGTCTGTGTCTGTGTGGGTGTATGTGTATGCGTGTGTGTGCATCTTGTCTATTGTAACTTTTAAAGATCACAAGTGTTGACTAGTAAAAGTTGCTAAGATTTTAGCTGTTCACTTAGATTTACAAACTTAAGTTCACATTATGATTTTTCACCACGGAAGGAGACAAGATGGCCTTTCATTTTACTTCACAATAATAGGAAACAGGTTGAGAATCACTATGCC
Source organism: Mustela nigripes (assembly GCF_022355385.1). Lineage (NCBI taxonomy): Eukaryota > Metazoa > Chordata > Mammalia > Carnivora > Mustelidae > Mustela > Mustela nigripes. The sequence goes on along the minus strand of NC_081557.1, from coordinate 28,073,116 downwards.
TTCTGTCTACTGAAATATTTTGTATCGTACCCAGTGTTGTTACAAACATTATGAAACCTCATCTCAACCCCTATGAGACCGAGAGGAGAAGCTGTGGGACTCCAGCTAACAGTGAGGGAATTGAGACCTTCAGAAGTTTGACAATGAACACCACCAAGCTATTTATTTAAAAAGCTTGTTGACAGATTGAAACTATCATAGTAGATTCACTCATTCATTCATTTAAAATTGAGCTGACTTGGAGTATCATGTCAAGTATATGGTTTTTTTTTCTTCTTTTTTCTTTTTTTTTTTAAGATTTTATTTGTTTATTTGACAGGCAGAGATCACAAGTAGACAGAGAGGCAGGCAGAGAGAGAGAGGGAAGCAGGCTCCCCACTGAGCAGAGAGCCCGATGCGGGGATCAGTCTGATATTTTTTCCAACATATTTGGTGACAGACCAGATATACACATTCTCTCCGAAACTCAGACATCAACAGGGCATATGTTCTCTTTGGTATTTTCTCTAGAAACCAGACATGCTCAACTTGATATCCAGGCTTTCATTTGCTCCTGAAAGCAGGAACATTGCCACATGAGTTTCCTTGTATGAATACCAACAAATGTCATATTATTATTTTTTTTTTGATGATTTGAATCTTCTGTAAGCAGTTGCCCTGTAATTTTTAAACCCCTGTGTAATGTAAGGTAATTTTTTGCATCTGCTTCTCATTATCTTACATTTATCTCATTTATGTGTTAAACCATTTTTTAATGAGCAAAACATTTTTGGTGCCAATCATTTGTGACAAGTGTCAAATTATCTCCAGTTAAGTGAGCTTTGGCCCTAACATGTAGGCATCCTAGAGAAAAGGTGAGAAGGGTTGCTGATTTTACTTTCTTACTTGATTTGACAAACTTTAAGGTTTTCAAAACACATTCACTTATGACTCAAGATAATTCTGTGAGTCAGTCGGGGCAAGTAATAATGTCACATTATCATGCATCAGAAAAACAAAGGCTTGTCTGAAATCACAAAACTACCAAGTGGCAGAGTTTTTATTCTAACTCAGTCTTTGTTCCACCATATTACATTTATCCCAGTTATATTGTATTTTGTTTCTTAGGGTTATTTATAGATTATACTCTCAAGAAATCTTTTCTAATGCATGCACAGATCTAAATGCAAACCTGTATAGCTGGAAATATAACTTGATGACAAAAACAAAACAAAACAAAACAACGCATAACATATGTTGGCATCTAAAACTCAATGCATTTCCTTAAAAACATAAGCATTTTTCAGCACAAAACTATGCTGCTTTTAGTTTAGAATTGGCAGTTGCTTGGAACAAAGGTTTCCTTTCTGACTCCCCATCTTCTTGTGATCCACCACACGTGTTTTTAAAACTATAGAATAGGGTATGTTCTGTGGGTAGGACACAAGAGAAAATTGACCTTCTCCCAGTCAAAACAACTTTTCAGCCTTGTTGGGTCTATGCTTAACACATGAAAGCCAACAAGCCTCATTTATTTTTGTCATTATTTATCTGATAGTGGAGTAGACATGCAGGTTATAAAAGGACACGGATGGACATTGTAACAAATTGAAATTCAGTAAACATTAAATTTTCTCCAAAAATATTGAGATTCTCCAAAATCCAATTTTGATGAAAATCACCAAAAATGCAAGACTTTTAAAGAAAAGAAGCTCAGAGTTTTAAAGTGATATATCTATGATGACACAGCTTGAGTCTGAGTTCTCCAACTTCTTGTCCGCGCATTTGTTCAAGATTATTGATGGAGCATGTGTTATCTGTCAGGCACTAAGCAAAGTTCTTTCCATTCGAGTAAGATGCCTTCATGCTTTAGTGAGGGATTTGAAGTCAATGGATGCCTTTCAGAAAGGTATTGGCTCCTCAGAATTTGCTCATAATTTTTATGGGCTTTCATAAGGCATTACTCTCAGAATGAAGGTTGTGTAAATTATCAGATTCTCAAATGTTCTATAAACACCCAAAGTTTAACAGTTTAAGAACCGTTGCTTTACATACTGGCTCTTACCTTCTACCGTTCTGAGCTGTTACTGGGCATAAACCATGTTGGTTCCAAGTTTCTCTCTCTCTCTCTCTCAATCTATTTACTTATTGGAAAACTGAGAGGTAGTCTCTGCCAGGCTGATGCTTATGTTAGAAACGATTTTAAGAGAGTGTTTATAACTTTAGATAATGGTTTTAAATGTTACCATTTTAACCCAGTTTTACCATGAGCTCAGGATTTGAAAAAAATGTTACGCCCTATCACTTAGGAAGACAAAATATTTTAAGGGCACTTGTGAATACATTTTAAAATGTGTATATCTTTGTGTAGCCCTGGCCCACACCTGGTGTCTATTCCACGACTTGCTAATGTGTCTTGGTGCTTTTTCCCACTGAGCTTGGATCTGGCTTCAAAAATCATTCTCCTTCCGAGACGTGAAGCAGATCCTAAAGGCCAGTCACAGATCCTCAAGGCCATACTCAAAGGTAAAGCTGTTTGCTGTTCCCAAATAAGCTCTAAATATTTGGCTTACAGCCAGTCTCCAGTTGCTACAGAGCTACTCTGCAGGATTTCCACACCATTGTCTTACTGTCCCAGGAAATAAGAATAGCTACATATATTTCAAAGAGAAGTGGTCTTTACGCTAAGGAATGTTAGAGAACAAGGCACAAGTGGGAATCCTTGTGTAGAAAATCAAAATGAAGAAGTGAACTTTAGATCAGACCTAGAACATTTTTCCCTTGTTCTGAGAGTGGAGTGATCCTTGGACTGACTTCCCTTCCCTATTTTTTTCCTATTTATCATGTTGCATGTGCATCTTGGCCTAACAAGGTCCCCCTACTCCCCACTGACAGAGCGTCCCCAATCTTTTCTTTATTAGTTGCAGCTGGCTGCACATTCCCTTGCTTGGAGCATATGTAGAGCAGGGGCACCATCATGAGACCTTTGGGGAAAATCACTCTCCTGGGACTTGCTCAGCGTACCACCATTTCAGACTCAAGGGCATGTGCCAGCTCAAGCACTGATTTCTTTAGGTCCTAAGTGGTTTCATTTTCAGTTTGTTTAAATATAAACATTTATTATATTTCATTGTGAGGTATCTTCTATTTCTTCTGAGCACATTGAAAATTTAATACATTTGCTGATCAGAGGTCATCTTAGGTTCTAATTTATAGATCACAAATTATGGCTTTTTGTAGTCAAATTTGAGTACCCCACAGAAGTATGGCTCCGGGATATAAAACATCCTCAAATATCTTTTCATCTTTAAAATATACAACAATCACCGTGTTATCTCTGTTCTCAATACATACTTTTTAATTTAATTTTATTTCATTTTTTAAATATTTTATTTATTTATTTGACAAGAGAGAGGGGGATCACAAAGTATGCAGAGAGGCAGGCAGAAAGGGGGAGGGAAGCAGGCTCCCCGCTGAGCAGAGAGCCCGATGCGGGACTCGATCCCAGGACCCTGAGATCATGACCTGAGCCGAAGGCAGAGGCTTAACCCACTGAGCCACCCACCCTCTCTATTATTTGTAACATAAAATAAAAAGAACAGTGAATAATACATACAGTAATTTCAATCATTGTGCATTTAAAAAAAAATGCCTTGTTTTCCATATCCTTTATCTTCATGGCAGTGCCAAATGTGATTTCAGAGAACAAGAGCAAGTTGTTATTCTTCGAAAGAATACTTTTGGCGACACATTTAGATGCCCCCCTTTGTCATGGCAGGAGACATTTCGGAAGTATATTTGTGACTTTATTTATCTAATGTCCTTTAATTGCTGTTACTCCGTTACTAGGATGTTTGTTAACCTACTCATAATAACAAAGAAGAAGCCAATTACCTCTGAAGGTAATTGCATAGAAAGCTGCTGCAACAGACACAATTTAGAGGAATTTTAAAAAGGAGAGTTCTCCATCAATTCCATAGTTTATAATAAGGAATGTACAGGGCACCTGGGTGGCCCAGTGGGTTAAAGCCTTTGCCTTCGGCACAGATCATGATTCCAAGGTCCTGGGATCGAGCCCCGCTTTGGGCTCCTGCTCAGGAGGGAACCAGCATCCCCCCCTCTCTCTGCCTGCCTCTCTGCCTACTTGTGATCTCTGTCTGTTAAATAAATAAATAAAATCTTAAAAAAATATCAGGAATGTACAGCTTCCGAAGGCATGAGAAAAATGCCTAAGTAGTACCCACTGAAGTCTTTCACTCCAAAAATGCTACCACTTCACTCGTTGGCCCTGGTCTAGCTCATTTTTTTTTTTTTTTAAACATATAGGTAACAATTTTTTTTTATTTTTTTTAATTTAAGTTGAATTAATTAACATATATTATATTATTAGTGTCAGAGTTCTGCGATTCATCAGTTGTATGTAACACCCAATGCTCACTGCAACATGTGCCCTCCTTAATGCCCGTCACCCAGTTATCCCATCCACCACTGCCCTCCAGCAACCCTCACTTTCTTTCTTTTGATTAAGAGTCTCTTATGGTTTGTCTCCCTCTCTGATTCTGTCTTGTTTTATTTTTCCCTCCCTTCTCCTGTTGTCCTGTCCTGTTTCTTAAATTCCACATATGACTGAGATCATATGATAATTGTCTTTCTCTCATTTCACTTCAACAGAGATTCCAGATATCTTAGCCTCTACCGCTGCCATTTAGCCGTAACAAACCCCATTTTAGAAACAAGTCAGATAGGCATGCCTGGGTGGCTCGGTGGGTTGAAGCCTCTGCCTTTGGCTCAGGTCATGATCCCAGGATCCTGGGATTGAGCCCAGCATCAGGCTCTTTGCTCAGTGGGGAGCCTGCTTCCTCCTCTCTCTCTGCCTGCCTCCCCTGCCTACTTGTGATCTCTGTCTGTCAAATAAATAAATAAAATCTTAAAAAAAAAAAAAAGAAAGAAAAAGAAAAAAACAAGTCAGATCAACCTAGGACCTAAGTCTTTACCCATAGAAGAGCCTTCACATTGCGAGTCCTGTAAAACCTTCCATTCCAGTTCCTTGCATGAATAGTGGCACATCTTCCTGAAAGCATTGCCTCTCATTCTAACTGTTTAGTGGTTAAGTTTCTCAACATTCAAAGGCAGAATTTTTTCCTTCTTATGAAATTCTGACTGTTGGAGAATTCCTTTTTCACTTCCAGTTATAATTATTTTTTTTTTAAGATTGATCAGAGATTTGGTTTTTTTAATGAATTCATTTTATTTTTATTTTTTTTAATTTTTAAATTGACACTATATGTTTACTGCACTCAAATAAAAAAATATGTAGTTTTTTTTTTTTTTTTAATATGCTGTCTGATTCCCACAGAGATGCCAAGCTTGTATCTATAAAGTAATGTGCTTTCTCCCATAGTCCTCTTGGTTTGGTTCCTTCCTGATTCTTTGTCTCTATTTGCACTTTCCAGTCCCTGTGCCCACTCTTGTACGACTCCTTCAAAAGGAGAATTTAAGTTTATGATATAATTGTTTTTCAGTCCTAGGAACATTTGTGGCTAGCGTTGAATTCAATGTATCGCTAATAGTAAAATAAACAGGGAAGGTGAGTGGGGTATATTATTGGAGTAGCAATGAAAATAACTCAGTTCTCTGAACCCACCCTACTTAACCAGAAGCCAAAATTTGCAGTCACCAACATACACTTCTCAGTTTTTTCTCAATGTATAATCTCTTCCGTCGCAACTGGCATATCCTACCATCCTGGCCCCCAACCATTGCTACTCCATCTTTAAAATGGAGATAAGAATATTCCCCGAGGCTAAAAATATCCATGTGGGTTATATTCAATGATGTATAGAAACTCTATGAACGTGTTTTGGGTAAAATCTTTTTTCGTAATCAGTGCTGCTTGTGACAAGTCAGGCAAAACACACAGCACCATTAAGAAGCCCCTGCTGTGGGATGTGGGAGCACATTACACGGTCCAAGAGAAAGACAAACACTTTCACAGAAGACTTTGACTATTGTCTGTATCAGCTAAGCATCATCTACTGAAAATTTTGTCTATTTCTTCTTTCTCTGTAAATATACTTTGAGATAGTTAAAAAATATATATATATATGATTTCAGTCAGGGCATCTGGGTTCTTTACTGGCTCTTTCACTTACCTGGAAACTGAGCTTAAGTAGTCACTTGGCCTTACCGGGTATCAGTTCCTCTTTCAGTAAATTATGGACAAGGTTAATACATGCACTTCAACAGGATCACATGAGATTATGTATGGAAATGAATTTTACAAAATACTTTATACACATTTTATTATAAATTTATTATCATCACAGGCACCTCCGTTTTTCTTCTTAATTTTAAAATTCTATAAACATTGAGGTAGTAGAAAGAACCAGCATTTGAAATCAGGTAATTAGAATTTCTTCAGCCTTTTCCCTTAATGTACTAGTATTTCTTTAGTACACCGCGCTCCGAAAGAGGATGTTTGTATTGATTATTTAACAACCCCCACCCTTTTTTTCTCAGTCATCACAGCTGACATTTTGTAGCAGACATGGGGAAATCAGACTTGGATGAAGGCTGTCTTGCCCTCGGTCTAACAAGGGTGATGGGCTAGTTTACAATTAATTGTAATACAATACAGTATTTTATAAGCAAAATTTACAGTCACCAACATACACACTTCTTGTTTTTTTCTCAACTGTATAATCTCTTCCGTCAAAGTCATTTATTTATTGTTGATTTATTGTTGATTTGTTGTTTATTTATTGTTCTTGGGAGGAGGGAGTCAACGAAGGAGAGTCAAAGGTCAGGAAACCTATTACTACTAGGTTGGGATAAATTTCCTGGAAGAATGACAAAGGATTAGACCTTGAAAACACCATACTAAGCCTATGCTTGGTGAGTACTCAGTAAACATGTGTATAAATGAAGAAAACAAGAAGGAGTTGAATGTGTAAGTGAGAAATGCAGTCTTCTTGAACATGTGTTAGTATTAAATAAATCATCATAGGTCCTTTGAAATGCATGGTACACATGGAGAGAGGCAAGAGAAGAGAGACTGGGAAGACAGAATGGCGCCAAATCATGAGGAGCATAAATGGTGACGTTAGTCATTATTACAGAAAAGTGTAATAATTTTGTAAACATTGATTTTCTTTGTTGGTGGGGAAAGTTTCAAGTTCTCCCGGCTTGTATATGACAACTAGCTTCCCTCTTGGACTCGCTCTTCTTCTCCCCTGGATGGGGCCTGGGTGCGTCTTGTGACTGCCGCTAGCAAGCATATGCCCGCCACAACTTGATAACAGTGTACGTGCTTCTGATTGGTCAGCAGGCACACAGGTTCTAGTTCTAGTTCTGTGTGTGTGTGTGTGTTTTCCTTTTACTACTTAACCAGCTTAAATGTCTTTTGACTTTAAAGTGAATATAGGAAAAAAGAAGAGAGGAAAGGACGCTGATGATACAGAAGCATTATGCTCAGAAAATAGGTCAAAAACAAACACAAAAAAACCCACAGTTTAATACTTTCATATTTCTTTTTAATAAGCAATTTAATGAGAATGGAAACTGCATTGCTACTTAATGGGGTATGCAATTTTTCTCATTTAAAGTTATCTACCAGTCTGTGAAAGGAGTAGATTCAAATATTCTGAGTAATAAGGTAAAAAATGAGAGCACTTGGATTGGTCTCCCCTATTTTAGACATTCATTGAGCCTGTGTTTTATTCACAACTGAGTTCACTGTCTTTATGTCCAACCCTTGGAAAAGGCAGGGTGGTGCAGCAATTAAAAGCAGAGAGTGGGGGGTGCCTGGGTGGCTCAGTGGGTTAAAGCCTTTGCCTTCGGCTCAGGGTCCTGGGATGGAGTCCCACATTGGGCTCTCTGTTCGGGGGGAGGAGGGGGGCTGCTTCCCCCTATCTCTCTGCCTGCCTCTCTGCCTACTTGTGATCTTTGTCTGTCAAATAAATAAATAAAATCTTAAAAAAAAAAAAAAAAGCAGAGAGCGGACCCAGGCCTACTATCAATTCTATCAATTTCAGTATGGATTTGAATAAGATAAAGAAGCATATATCTCTTTATTTCTCATCCATAAAATGGTTTTAATTTTAGCTCCTGTATCATGCAGTTATTTTGAGACTCTAACGAGTATATACAAGTAAATTATCCATTTGTAATAATGTCTGGTATATATGAGTTACACAAATACTAGTGATTGTTGTTCAAAAACAGGAAGTGAAATTTTACTATTTCAATAGTAATAATGGGTTCTAGCAGAAGCTTGTTAAAATACGTGCTCTTCCCGCTGTTCAGTGAGTTACATAATCTCCCCTAGCTCTTTTCCCAGCTGCAGCATGGAAATCGTCACTACACTATAGAAATGGTGCATGCACTGATAGAGTGTGTGAATTGGCAGCCTGGTAGGCACTCAGCAAAACCCGGTTGCCTTCATCTTGCCTTCTGGTTTGTTCTTTGAACATATGCTGACAGAAACAGAATGATAAACTCTTCCCCCTTTTTTCATGTTGCTCACAGGCAAGGCTGAGAGAGGATTGAGATGTATTGCTGTATTTAGATAGGAGGGACATAAATGGAATCCACAGGCTATCACATTGGGCACAGCATCCTGAATCCTCTCATTACCTCAAGGGATATGTGGAAAGTCAGTTTCTTTCCGACGTCTGTATATGAAGGTGCTATGGTGCCTGAGGTGTTGGCTATCAGTGCATTACATTTCATAATCCTACCAGGGTTTCTTTCATATCGCAGTTGGGTTTTTCTTTCTTTAATACTAATTATAATTTTTCAAAAATGTAGTCATCGTTTTATACAATAAATTATAGTATCATTTCTTATTTTGAAGTTTCATCTCTTTAGTCTCTTTCTTGAGAAAGAGGAATATTAATCACAAACTCTAATTGCACAGGTATGAAAGAGAAAAGCTAGTCTGTAAATCAGAGCAAATCTTCTAGGGTAAAGCAGAAATTAATGCATTAAATAGATGTTCCTCAAACAACTTCTCTGTGCCAGACAGTTTTAAATGCAGTTGCTATAGCAGAAAATAATTTAAATAAAACACTTCCTACAGGGATTGTATGTCTATTTCACAATAGTGTAGACTTTGGGTAATGCCTGACTTCAAAAGTATCATCATTTACAGTTTTCGTGGTCTAACCTCTCACGTACTCTTTACACCCACCAGAATGAGGGGGAATCCTTCCTCCCTACTTTTCTTTCTATGAATTCTTTTCAAATCAGTTCTGTTGAGGTATACCTTGCATTAAATTAGATTCAATGTTTTAACTGTATATTTTATCGAATTTTGACTTACGCACACACCCATATGCACACACACAATATAACTGTCTACACAATCAAGACATACAACATTGCTGAAATCTCAAAAAAAGTTGTCTTGGCCCCTTTGCAACCCGTCCTCTCACCCACTACTCATTCCAAAGCTATTTATGTGCCTTTTTTTCTTTTTTAGCATTTTATAAAATAGAAACACTCAGCATAATACTTTTGAATTTATTCATGTTATATCTGTCAGTCATTTGCTTCTTTTTAATTTTACTTCATCTATTTCCAAAGATAAACCACTTTTTTTTTTTTAAAGATTTTATTTATTTATTTGACAGAGAGAAATCACAAGTAGATGGAGAGGCAGGCAGAGAGAGAGAGAGAGAGGGGGAAGCAGGCTCCCTGCTGAGCAGAGAGCCCGATGCGGGACTCGATCCCAGGACCCTGAGATCATGACCTGAGCCGAAGGCAGCGGCTTAACCCACTGAGCCACCCAGGCGCCCGGATAAACCACTTTTTTTTTCTCCATTTACTAGCAAACTAATATTTTGGATGTTTCTAGTTTGGGACTGTTATGAATAATGCTGCTATGAACCTTCACGTAGAGGTCTTTGTATGGACATTTATTTTCATTTTTCAGGGGCAAACCTTGGAGCAAAATAGTTTGGTCATATGGTATATTTACTTTTATAAGAAATTGCCAAATCATTTCTAAATTGGATGTACCATTGCATTCTAAGCAATATAGAACAACAGGTATAAGAGAGCTATGTGTTCTTCCTGCCAAAATTTGGTTTGGTCAGTCTTTTCAATTTTACCCTTTCTAGTACATGCATAGTGTAGGACATATGGTTATAATTTGCTTTTCCCTAAGATTAATGATGGTAAATACTTTTTCTCTGGTTCTTTTACATTTATATGTCTTCTTTGTTGAATGTTCAAATGTTTTGCTTTTTTTTTTTTTTTTAAAAAAATTGTTTTGTATTGGATTGTTTTCTAATAATTGAGTTACAATGGTTCTTCGTGTATTTTAGGTATAAGGTCTTTATGAAATACATATTTTGCAAATGTCATCTCCCAGTATGTGGCTTAGCTTTTCATTTTCTTAACTGTGACTTTCAAAGAGAAAAAATATTTTATTTTTGATGAAGTCAGTTACATTTCTCTGCTATTAGAGCTAAAAAATATTAGCTGAACCCAAGGTCATAAAGGTTTGCCTCTGTGTTTTCCTTTAGATGTTTTCTATTTTGTGGCCCTTATAACTAGATCTAAGATCCATCTCAGACTGAGTCATGTATAAGGTATGAGTTCATGGATTAAGAAAGTTTTTCTCTTTATTGACGTTCAGTTGCTTTGGGTTCAACATAATTTTTTAGCAGAGTAATAACTGATCTGATAATTGACCAACTGATGGGTATAGAAACACCCTGAGTAGGGCACTGATTCTTATGCCATTCAATTCATGGACCCTTACCTAAGAAATCCATATAAAACTCTTTTGATCAGAAGTGTGTGGTGATTCTTTGTTCTTACAGTTCAGCACAGCAGTTAAGTATCTGAATCTAGAATGTAAAGAACTCAAAAAATGCTGGCTTTCCTACCAACAAGAGTGATTTGGAATAAATTTTTCAATTTCTGAGTTTTAACTTCATGTGTAAAATTGAGGAACTTTATAGCTTTGTGCAATGCCTAGAAGATACTCCAGTGCTTTATAAATGGGAGGTCCTATTATTTTCCTCCTCTTCTTCCTCCTTCATCTGTTTCATTAGCTCCTTGTTTCAATTAGGACGAGTATGCTTGCTCCATTCTCCTCTCTACCACCATAGTGCTCGGAACTCAACTGCTCCCTACTACATTTTTCTGGAGTTCTCTGTATTTCTGTCCCTTTTTCCTATAAGACTGAAAGATCTTGTTCAGAGGGACATTCGAATACTGACTTACTTATTTTATTTAATAAAAAATATGCTGAGTGCCACCATCCCTGTATTACGTATTTCACATATGTGCCATAGTCAAAAAAATAAGTAAGTGAGATATGGTCTTTCCATTTAAAAAGTCCAGGAGTACCTGGGTGGCTCCATTCGTTAAGCACTGGACTTTTGGTTTTGGCTCAGGTCATGGTTTCAGGGTCATGAGATCCAGTCCCACATCAGGCTCTACACTCAGTGTGGCATCTACATTTGATGAGATTCTTTCTTCCTCTCCCTCTGCTTCTCCCCCTGCTCACTTGCTCTCTCTTTCTCTCTAAGATAAATGAATAAAATTTTTAAAAATCCACAAATAATCACAGCAACTATTATTTTAAATGTGTAGTATTGACCAGGTAATGTGTGCTAACTCACAGACACAAGATCCCATATAATCCTCACAACTCCTTAAAGCAGTGATTTCCAAATTTGTCTGCACAGTAATATTAGGTGGAGTTTTTTGTTTTTGTTTTTTTCCACGTTTCAGAAACCCAGCTGACATCCTAGACCAATTAAATAAAATGGAGATGGGACAAAGGCACAAGTATTTTTTTGAATCTTCCTAATTAATTTCAATGCAGACATGCTGTGAACCAGTTTTAAGGTCAGTCCTGCTATTATTAACCACAGATTTTAGATGAGGTAATTGTGACTGAGAGATTAAGGCACTTTTATTACAGGACCCAGGCACCCAAACATCCTGTTTTTATAAAATTCAATTTATAAAATTCAATGAAGTGAAAGAATGAAAAAAGTAAAAGAAGTGGGTAAGAATTGGTATAGAGAGTTGGAAATTTGGAAAACCTAATGTCTCTTACGGGAATGGTTGAAGGTATAGCATTGTAGCCAGAACATTGAAGAAACATTTTGAAGAGAAGTTGAGGTGTCACCTGAGTTTGGAAAAAGTAGTTATTCAGGTAAATAAATAAATAAATAAATAGGAGAAAACAACAAAAAAAAAAAAAAAAAAAAAAAAACTGGGGAAGTTTCTTTGAGGGCAGATGCAGCAGCATGAACAGAGACCTGAGAACTGAGAAGGTTTGCGGAGTTCGCATTTGGCAGATAGTGGTCGGAGCTAATGGTGACCTGGGTGGAAACTGAGACCGGGAGTCAAAGCTCAAAGATGTGCCCACGTCAGATTTTATAGTGTCTTGTGTTCCGGGATAAGGGCTTTAAACGTTATTATTTCTTAGCTTTGCTGAGTTGAATTGAAGATCAATATGGGCAATTTCACTTTTAATGCACATGATATGCTCATATTTACGTTGATGCAAGGTTTTGATTTTGAGTACACCACTGTGGAAAGCAGCGAGTGCCAGTTCTTCTCTTGAAACTCTGCAGTGAAATCCTAAGTTCTTTGCAGGCTGGAAACCACATTTCAACATTAATTGCCAGATGCCACTGGCAAGAAGCACATTTCCCTGAATAGACTCCTATTTGCCAGTTCCAGAGATTAGCAATATAATTGGATGTCACAATGCATCCTTCCCGCACCTTCCTCCACTCCTCCCTGCTGTTTTCATAATCAGAAAACCTGAAAGGAATGAAGCAGGTGATCTTGCCTGTCTAATTCTGGAACTCAGAAGCCTACAATAAGAGGCAGAGAGATGTTTCCAACATAAGTGCACATTTATTTATAGCCACACAGAAAAGTAATTGAGCAATTTCCTTCTAAATATTTCTCTACATCCTCCCATTCTTTGTGTAAGTTCAGACTCTCTCCACCTCTCCTGGATCACTGGCAGAGCTCCCTGACCATCTCTTCCTCCTCCCAGCTATCTTCCTGCTGTCAAAAGAAGGCTTGTCTGCTCAAATTTTAAAGTTGGCCATAATTCCACTTAGAAATCCATCATTATCTGTCCAGTTCTTACAGGATTAAGTGCAGCCTCCTTGGTATGGCTCTGCAGTCTGGCAGTCTCTATCAACATCAAACACTGAACCGGAGAAGTCATGCATTTCTTGTAGCTTTCCACTTCTTACTTCTGTTTTTCTTCTTTGTTTTCTTTGCCTGATGTGTCTTTCCAGACTTTCTTCACTTGGCTAATTCTTCATAATTTTAAAAATAGTATTAGTTGAGGTATACTCCATATAAAATAAATTCACCCATTTACAGTGTAAAATTCAGTGGTTTTATTATATTCACAGACTTCTGCAACCATCACCAGAATCCAATTTTAGAACATTTTCATCACTGCAAAAAGATGCCCATGTCTATTAGCAGTCATTGCCTCTTCTCCTTGTCCCTTAAACCCTTAGCAACTGCTAGTCTCATTTTTGTCTCTCTGTGTTTCACATTTTAAACATTTTATATAAATAGAAGCATAATGCTTGGTATTTTGTGACTGGCTTCTTTCACTTAGCATAATGTTTTCAAGGCTCATTCGTGTTACAGCCTATCTGTTCATCAAATTACAGACATTAGGTTCCTTTTGCTTTTTGGATATTATGAATAATGCTGAGGCAAAATAGATTTGGTTCTTGCTTTTGACCCAGTCTGACAATCTGTGCATTCTGATTGTATTGTTTAATCCATTCACCTTTAATGTTATTATTTATATAGTTGGATTTAAGTGTTTCATCTTTTGTTTTCTATGTATCTCATGATGACTTTGTAAATCTGGTGCTATTGCTATTTTATTGCCTTCTTTTGTATAATTCATTGTTTTCTAATGTAACATTTTAATTCATTTTAATTATTTAACTATCTTTTTTGGAGTTCTGCTTTTACTACTTCTTCTAGGGCTTATGACATATGCCAAATTATCAGTATCTACTTTAGATTCATAGTAACTTATTTCTGGCGAGGGATGTAAATTTTATACCTTTTTAGTTCTATTCCCTCCACACACACCGTTTTATTTTCTATTATTTTTATTCATATCATGGCCATATGTGTTATATTTCATCTTTTAAAGAAGTTTGGAAGAAATTATCTAATTTTAGGATGAGTTTTATTAGTCTTATTTATGAATTTTGCTATACTTTCTTTATTTCTTCCCATAAATTCAAGTTATCAAAAGGTGTCAATTTCTTACTCCAATTCACCTGTTTCCATTCCTGTTTACTATTATTATCAAATAGGTTATATCTCTATGTGTTATGGGAAAAATAAGACAGAAGTTTATAAATATATATATGTAAAATGTAAATATGTAAATATATATTATATATATTTATACAAATATACATTTATGTGAAAATATACATGCATGCATAGTCTTCTGCAGTTGTTTATAATTAGTTAAAAGAAGAAAAGAGATGAAAATATGTTTTTAAAATTACTTAAGTATGTTTTTTTTCCCCCATGTGTAGTCAAATTACTTTACGTCATCGCTTATTTCAGTCTAGAAACCTTCCTTCCATGTTTCTTGTGAGGCAGAAGTGCTGTAATAAAGTCTCTGTTTTGTTCACCTAGGACTGTTGATTTTGCATCCATTTTTGAAAGATAGATTGAGTGAATTTTTTTCCTTTACTCTTTTGAATGTGTCCTCGAATTGCCTTCTGGCCTTTCTTAGGAGAAGTCTCATTAGTCTTAATAGGGTGGTCTCTTACACAGGATGAGCTGTTCTCTTGATGCTTTCAACATGTTCATGTCACTTCACAGTGACAAATCTGAGCCTGACTCTCTGAGGTTTGTTGTTGTTGTTGTTGTTGAAGATTTTATTTATTTATTTGAGAGAAAGAGAGTATGAGCAGGTGGAAGGGCCAGGAGAGGGGCAGAGGCACAAGCAGACTCCTCACTGAGCAGATCCTGATCTGAGCAGAAGTCAGATGCTTCCCTGAGCCACCCAGGACCCCCTGGATCTTTTTGAGTTTATAGTGCGTGGCGTTTGTTGAGCTTGTTGGATGTGTTCATTTTTTTTTCTTCAAATTTGGGAAATTTTCAGCTATTATTCCTTCAGATATTTTTTTTTCCTCCTTTACTTCTGTCCTCTCTTTCTGGTAGTTCATTTATACATATGCCAGTGTGCTTAACAGTGTCCCAAATGTTCTTGAGGTTCTGTTCATTTTTATTTATTCTTCTCTCTGTTTTTCAACTGTATAACTTATGTCAGTCTGCCATCACTTTTGCTGATTCCTTATTCCTCCACACAAGTATAGTGTTCAGCAAATTGATAATTTTGTTGTTGTTATTATTTTATGTTCAACTCCAAATTTCCCTTTTGTTCTTTTCAATAATTCAAATCTTTTTACTCCTATTCTCTCTTTGATGAGACATTGTCTTCATTCCTTCATTTGATTATTTAAGCATTGTTTTCTTTAGTTCTTTGAGCATATTTATAGTAGCTCCTTTCAGTTCTTTGTCCACTGTGTCCACCATCTGGGCGGACCCACAGGTCATTTCTAATGACTGTTTGTACCTGCAATATAAGATGAGTCTTAAATTCTTATTGTGGCATGTCTCATAGTTTTATTGTGGAAAACTGGACATTTTGAATAATATATTGTACTGAACCTCCCTACTGATTTCCTCCCTCTCCTGAGGCTTGCAATTATTGCCATTTCCTTGGTCATTTACTTCTTTGTATAGTGATTTTGCTAAACTAAATCTATAAAGCCTGCCTTTCACTCATTGTGCAGCCTTTGACATTTCTGCTTAGAGTTTTTCCCTTGTTTTCATGTTTCAGATTGATGACCCAGGGGCCACTACTGTAATAGCATAAGGGACTTTCTGGTTGAAAATATGCACCTTTTATTGTCAGACCTGTGCACACAAAGGTCCCATACTCCAGAGAATTTACAGTTTGTCTCATGTTAATCCTGGACCTACTACCTTAGAAGTTTCCTCTCCACTTGCTTCAGAGAGGGCACAATTTTTGCCTGGACACAGTCTTCCAGTCTTCCACATCATCAGGGATGAATTATTTATTCATAAATGTCACTTCCTAGGAGTTGTCTCGGGGTCAGAGTTGTAGATTATTTGACTAATATTTGCTCAAGAGTTCATGCCTGAAGCCATTGTGCCAGTGAGGCTCCAGACCTTTGCTGATGTATCTGTGTGTGGCCTGGGGAACACTAACACTGTCTTATCCCAGCTTGGTTGCTCCTAATTGCATATAGCCTAGCACATGCATGTAATTTTTTGACACTCAGGTTTGCATCTGAGTGCAGGAGGGCTCTTCCAGACTGTTTTTCCTGGTTTTCTTTGTAAAAGTGGCTGCTCTGTTATTTCTCTTTATCTTAGGTGTATCATGAGGCTACCAATTCCTCTTATAAACCTCCGTACCAGTAGCTTCATTGTTTTCTACAATGCCTTTAGGCATGAAATTCATTTACTTCTGTTCCCAAAGTCTGTGCTTTTTGGGCACATTGACAGAGCTCATCACCCTCAAGGCCTGCTCTCTCCTTGGGCAGAACCTGTGTGTCACTACACCTGGGCTGGATGACTGGTACAGAAGACAACTGCCTATTTATTCCTGAGTGGTGCCCCAGCTACAAGTCAGCGGGCTGGGGATGGTGGCATCTGGTCTTCTTAGCTTGCTCCTCCCTGGGTAGAATCTGCCTTATGATGGGATTGGGGGTTGGGAGGTAAACAGGCCCCAGCTTGTCATGTTTAAAATAGAGTTTCCACCACAGTCTTCGGGGGAATGAGAAACACTGTTTGCTTGTCCCTGACAGGGTGAAACCATAGCCATAGTGAGACCTTAGAGGGCAGGAACCCTATTTTCTTGCTTTACTGTCCTGGAGTTTCTATTCTGGAAATCTTGCCCAATTCTTTCTCAATGTTAAAATTTGAGCTCAGATGTTAGTCTCCTCCCAGAAACCTTTCCCAGTTCCCCAGGTTAAAGTATGGGGCCATCTTCTTTTCCTCATTCTAATTCCTCAAGTTCTTCCCTAGCCATTTATTTCATCAGCCCTTAACTTAGTCTTCAAAAAACTACTAAGATCCATCCTCATTAGCACTGTCTCCAGCATTTCCACTCTCCTGGGGACACTCCTCTATGTTCCCTGAGCACCCCATACCTCTATTTTGTGGTTACTATGTGATATTTAAATTATTTGTTTGTTTCACATCACTAGTGTCAGTAAACTTCTCGACTACATTTTATTTCCTTAGTAGCTCTAGTCTCTAGGCCAGCACCAGACACAGAGAAAATACTTACAGGTTAATCCAACATGTGAATATTGAGGGAAAACTGTGTGCCAAATACAGTACAAGCAATCGGAAATAGGAAGGTATGCAAGAACAGATGCCATGCCTGCTCTCACGGATCATATATGACTTAGTAGATGAAACAGCAGACTTACGTGAGTAGATTAAAAGAGAGAGAAGTACTGAGATGAACTTGCACCTAATCTTCAAGGAGTTAATAATGACCACGGATGTACTTGGAGTTGTGAGGAGTAAGGGATGGCTGAGATGAAACAAAAAAGCAAACGCTATTTAATTAGGTAGAGAGGATCAGTGGGTCAGACTTCAAAGCACAGGGCTATGCTTATCAAGCAGCCATTGGTAGACTGAGCCACATGTCAGAATCTGGGAACGTGCTGGACCTGCAACACCCAGCATGGAGGAGGGTGCATTGAAGACTATAGTTAGAAGGGCAGGCAGTAGGCAGATGATGTAGGGCTTGTAGGGTGTGTTCAGAAGTTTGGCTTTTATTTCAGAAGACTGGTCAGCAAACTATATCCGATTCTAATCCATTACCCGTTTTTGTGCTAGAATCCATTACCTGTGTGCTAGAAATGGGTTTTGCATCTTTAAATGATGTTTTTTAAATGAACAGAAATTTCAGGATGTGTGACTATATCAAGATGTGTGAAAATTGTATGAAATTCTATTACGATGTCCAAAAAAACCACAAAAAACCCTGGTATTGGAATATTGGAACACAGCTATACACATTCGATTGTGCACTGTCCTTGCCATTTTTGTGCTGTCGGGACAAAGTTAAGTCGTAATAGAGACCGTATGACTGTCAACACTCTCTGGCATTGGACAGAAACAAGCCCGTCAACACTAGTTCTGTCGTAATGGATGATACTGACAAGTTTTCATCAACACATTTAAAGGGCACATAGCCATGCTTTGGTTTTGGAGGGAGGGCAACTGAGAGGAAGACAAAGTGGGTAGAAGGTGTGTCAGCTTGCATGCTTTGCCAGGAGGACCCATGTGACTGGGCATTTAGTTCCTCTTGGCTATGATCGTGTTACAGCAAAAAGATATGAAGCAAAATCGGCAAAGAGAAAAAGGTCATGGGGCAAAATCCAGAGGGTACAAAGCACTAGAAACCAAGACTCCTTGCTCAGTGAAATCTCACAGATGTGCTTTATTCCTTTATCACCACTTCTGATGGTACCCTGTGACATATTCTTTACTGGAGAGGTTAGTTTGCCTGAGCCTGGGAGTCCAGGGTTTTACTAGGAACTGGACATGTAAGCTGTGTCTGTCTAGCCTGTGCCATCATTCGAAACTCCCTGCAGGAAAGGAGGTTCACAGCAGAATCCATGTTGTTTGCAGAAAGGGTTTGGCAACAGTGAAGCCCGTCTTCTAAGTGAATGGTGGGAACCTCGTCAAGATCCAAGTTCCCAGGTACAAGCAAAGGCCCCAGTTGGTTTCAGTCCTGCTGTTTGAACTCTTTGTTGTGCATGAGGTCATTGCAGCAGTCTGCATGAAAATGGTAGTGACTTGGACAGCGTTACCCAAGTGTAAATGCAGAAAAGTGAGCAGAGTTGAAAGATATTTGAAAGGCGATGTATACACAATTTAGCTATGAACTGGATATGGTAGGTGAAGGGTAAGGAAAAGGAGAATGCAGGAGTCTGGCTTCTCAGTAAATGTTGGTAAACTGAAGTACTCTAAATTTACATAGTGGTTCCAGATGGAAAATGAGCTGAGATGATGCAGGAAGTGTTTCAGCTGCTTAATTCGGCAATATCACCTTATGGAAGCACTGCTATTTCATGTGTATTTCTCTTGGAATATGTGTATCTGTCTGCATATAGAGATGTGGATAGATATATATACCCATGCAGATATCACTTGGGGGTTTCTCTAAAGATACAATTAAAATGACACTTTTCACTGTTATGTCTGAACCAGTTGAAAAATAGCCTTGCTATCGGAAGGGTGGACATCTCATGTCGGGTTTATTCCTAGATGAGAGGGTGGGATGGTGATGAGCAGCAGCCAGATCTGGGCCCTGAACCTCTGCCCTCACTCATGCAAGGCCACTCCTTGAATCCAGAGTTAGGGAGAGGAACAGTGTGTGAGCATGTATTAGACTAGTTACAACACAAACAATGTCTTCATATGCGAAGTCCTGACAGCAGGACAGGGTTGGCTCCATAGCTGCTTCTAAAGAGCATACCCTGGGCCCTAAACGACCTAAAGCATACCATTCACAGGTTAGAAGTTTGTTTGTATTGGGGGCACCTGGGTGACTTAGTCAGTTAACTCTGATTATTGTCTCAGGGTTAAGCCCCGCGTTGGTCTTTGTGCTCAGTATGGAGTCTGCTTGGGAGTCTCTGTCTCTCTCTCTCCCTCCCCCTCTGCCTCTTTCCCTGCTTATAATCTCTCTCAAAAATAAATACATCTTCCAAAAAGAGTTTTTTTTTGTTTTTTTTTTGTTGTTGTTTTTTAGAAAGACTGTGAATAAAGACACTAGGAAACAGATCTTAACCCTGCTAACTACGAGGGGAAAAAAAGAATTTATAGGTTTTTAGAAACTTGGAGGAAACCCTCCCTGAGTGAGAAACAATAGAGCTAAGATCCAGAGGTATTTCTTCCATGTTGCTGGCTCTTGAGTGAAGACAAAGTTTCCTCTTGAAACTATACACACAGTTTTCTCATAATAAGGTTATTTGGCAAAAATGTGTGTATATATAGTGTGTGCATATATTACATATATACATATGTGTGTGTTTCATTCTTATTCATGTATTTAAGTGCATACCAGATTAGAACTGGGGGAAAGGAAGAGGGAGAAGGAGAGGGAGAGAGAGAGGGAGAGAAAAAGAAAGAGAGAGAGAGAGAGAGAGAGAATAAGAAAGAGAACTTGTTTCTTTCCTACCGACAAACATTAGCTAAAGCAGTTCCAGAATATATTATTTTCTCTTCACGAACACTGGTGGTTGTACCTGTTTAATTTAAACAGCTGCATTTATAAAACATTTTTTGTGGTGATTTTTAAAATTGGATATATTTAACACAGAACGTTGTGTAATTTTAAGGTGTACAATATGTTAATGTGGTATATTTATATATTGTAGCATGATTGTGGCTGTAGTGCTGTTTAGTACCTCTATCACATTACATAATTATTCCTTTCTTTTCAGGGGTAAGGATAATTAAGTTTTAATCTCTCAGCAAGTTCGCAGTACAATACCATTGTCTGCCTTCATTGCATTGTTTGTTGGATCTCTATGGTTTATTTAGCACTTGTTGCATATTTGTACTATTAGACAACATCAGTCTTGCCACCCCCCCGCATTTGCTCCATTCCCATAGGAAGCATTTTGAGTGTATTAATGTTGAGGTAACCCTGTCTGTGTCTTTTTATACTATCATTAAGCACACATAGGATGTGCATGTTCTAGTGAAGCATACCAGGGGTCATGACATTCAGTTAAAAACCTCACTGAGTGCTTCCACTGAGGAGGTGGTTCTTTTGCTAGATTTGCATCAAATTTTTGTGCACATACTTCGAAACACCAAAGCCCATGCTAAGCCAGGTATGATCCTGCCTCAGCTCATTTGGGTTGGAGAGTGGTTTTTTTCATATGCAGAGAATTGATCTAAGGATGCATGATTTAAATGTGTAGAGATGTACAGGTGAGAAATGATCTGAATCTTTGGAAATAATTTGGAACTTTTGAATTCTCTAACTGAATGAAATCAAGTTTCTCCTCCTTTTTTATCTGACATAAGCTTAATGTAACCACCACCACCACCCCTTTTATTTCTATTTTAAATGCTCTGGGCTGTGTGAATACGTTACTGGATTGAGTATGTCAATGGGTGGATGCCTAATGAGTAAAGAGATGAACAGAGAGTTGGATGGATGGAGAGATGGAGAAGCAGATGGGTGTGTAAGGAGGCAAATGGAGAAGTGCACGGATCATAGGATAGAGAGTGCGTGGAAGGATGAATAATGGATAAATGAGTTTACTTGTAGCCAACTGATGAATGGGAACATGAATTCATCCATCAATGGACGAATGAATGAGGGAATAGGGAACACATAGGGATGAGGAGCAGTAAACTTTATAATACTTCCTTGCAATATTTAATTTATCAAATTTCCCAGGGGTGGAGGGGAAATGTAATTTTACCATGTTCAATACAAAAATGTGTTATTGAGAGGAAGAGATTTATTCATTCATTAATTATACAGGTGTGAGTAACTCAGATGATGATCATTGACACAGGAACACACTAGGGCCCATGGAGGCTAACTAAGTAGATAAAGCAAAGTGACAGCTGCAAATAGACGAAATAAATATCTGACCCCCATTTTGACAGCTACAATGACAAGACATATACCCTCTCCAACTGTGAAGATAGACCCACTAGTGACATGTGACAAAGGCCAGCAGAAATTAAGCTGTTTTTTGTTGTTGTCTTTGGAAGAGCAATAGAACTAGTGAATTAGGTTACAAAGACATTTTTTTTTTTGCTCAAACCAAACTGACCGCTCTTAACTTCTAGATAATTTTTCTAAACACCCCCTGAAAAAAAAATCAAAACAAAAAACCAGTTGTGCATCGACATTTTTGCATTTATTACTTCAGGTAAGCCTTAGAACAGCGCTTTGATGTAGCTAAACGTTTTAGTGCTGTTTTACAGAGGAAATTCCACTAAAAGTTTAGGTTAATGATCTTCCCAAAGTTATTTGTAGCTTTAAGTTTTTATGACACATTTTTCACATGAAAAATTAATTAATTAAGAAAGTTATTTCAAAATTTCTGGTGTTCTTTCTGTATTGTCTGTAGGGGTTTCATGAAATATTTTTCCCATGAAAACTTTAGTTCATATTTCAACATTTTTGTTCTTGATCAAATGGAGGGAGCATATTTCATGTTCGATGGCATTACCATCTTTTGGGAAATAATGGAATTCAAAGCAATGTAATAATTGGAAACAAAAATGTATGTTGTATTGTACACTGTCAGACAAATAATCTTAACTAGATAAAAGTTTTAGAATCAGAAATATCAGTATTAATCATCAAATTCTGGGAAGCTACCCTTGAGCCATTACAAGTGTGGCCTCTCAAAGGTTTTCTTGCCCTCTTTGCTAAGTGTAATGATAATGCTTAGTTTTACAAAATTTAAAAAATAACATACTTAAAGATCATCACAGTTCTTGGCAAATGATAAGTAATCCGTAAATTGTCATTGGTATTGTTATTACCATTTGAGAAATGAGAAAGCTGAGGATTTGAGAAAGTAAATGCCTTGTCAATAATTTAAAGCTGGCAAATGGTAAAGGAAAGAGAAAACACATGTATTTTTTTTTAATTTACTTACTTTTATTTTATTTTCAATTTCAGTATATTTCATGTACATTGTTATATTAGTTTCAGGTGTACAGTATAGTGACTCAACGAGTCTCTACGTTACTCAGTGCTCATCATGATAAGTGTACTTTTTTTATATTTTATTTTATTTTATTTTTTACTGTTTATGTTAGTCACCATACAAAGCATCATTAGCTTTTGATGCAGTGCTCCAAGGTTCATTGCTTATGTACAACACCCAGTGCTCCCTGCAATACGTGCCCTCCTTAATACCCACCACCAGGCTCACCCATCTCCCCACTCCCTCTAAAACCCTCAGTTTGTTTCTCAGAGTTCACAGTCTCTCATGGTTTGTCTCCCCCTCCAATTTCCTCCCCTTCACTTTTCCTGTCCTTCTCCTAATGTCCTCCATGTTATTCCTTATGTTCCACAAGTAAGTGAAGCCATATGGTAATTGACTTTCTCTGCTTGACTTATTTCACCAGCATAATTTTCTCCAGTCTCATCCATGTTGATGCAAAAGCTGGTGTTCATCCTTTCTGATGACTGAGTAATATTCCAGTGTGGAGATTCCTTA